>NW_027142425.1:2419561-2560994 GCF_026170545.1 Melanerpes formicivorus | reverse complement strand
TTTTTTGCTGTTCACTGTGCAGTGATCCTTGCCAGAGAGGGAAGCAAAGATAAAACTCACTTCCATCTGGAGCCCTAATCCCCCCTGAATCCTGGGCATTAAAATGAGATGCAAATGAGCTGAGCTGCCAGGACAGATGAGATTTTACTCTGCATAAGTAATAGCAAAGTGTCCCCTGAGAAATTCCTTTCAGCTCTACATCTGCACTGAGACCTCACAGCAGGACTGCCCTCAGTCCCTTACCCTTTCCTACTGAGACTCCTTGAAGCCTGATAGAGGCTTTGGCCCTTCCCCAAATTATAAATTGCCAGCCTAGAGTGGCAATTAGGTGGAGCTGGCATCCAGAACTCTAATCCTAGAAGCCTGATGCTCTGCTGCTGACTGTGTTCAAACACTGTGAGTTTATGCATGGAAGACCCTGAGGTTCCTCAGTGCCTCTCTGTGGCTGGTGGGGCTCTGACAATGTGCTAAGAGGATGAACCCCCAAGCAGGTGTTACCACTGCAACCTTGAGTTGCCTTTTATATCCCCTTCATCCACCCAGCCAAGCCTCTGCTTCCTTCACTGGGCTTTGTGGGGCTGGGTGTAGCTGTTATTGACACTGCTGGAGAAGAGGAGATAGTATTGTCAGGGCTGGAAGGGACCTCAAGGATCAGCCAGTTCCAACCCCCCCTGCCATGGCCAGGGACACCTCACACTACAGCAGGTTGCTCACAGTCACAGCCAGCCTGGCTGCAAACACCTCCAGGCAGGAGGCTTCCACCACCTCCCTGGGCAACCTGTGCCAGGATCTCACCACCCTCCTGGGCAACAACTTCTTCCTAACATCCAATCTGAATCTCCCCACTTCTAGTTTTGCTCAATTCCCCCCAGTCCTACCACTCCCTCAAAAGTCCCTCCCCAGCTTTCCTCTAGCCCCCTTCAGATACTGGAAGGCCACAATTAGGTCTCCTCAGAGCCTACTCTTCTCCAGACTGAATAATCCCAACTCTCAAAGTCTGTCTCCATAGCAGAGCAGCTCCAGCTGGACTCCAGAGGTGCTCCAGATGCTGGACTGCAATAATGGTCTGCCTAGAAGAGCCTGAGCCAGAGGGAGAGAGCCTCTGGGCCTGGAAAGGCAAGCCAAGCCAAGGGAGTGGCCAGGTTTGTGGCAACCAGGGGTGTGCATTGTGGCTATCTATGTAAGCTGTTGCCAGCTAAAGCTTTTCCCCAGTCACTTATGGATTATCTGAGGCTGCTTTCTTTCCTGCTCCAGGGCAGTCTGTATTTGTGTATGCACTGCCTGGCCGAGAGGGAGGAAAGTCCCTGTGCTGAAGACACAGGAAACTCTGGCCTCTGGTGGGATTCAGGGCTCCAGTCATTGAATCACAGAATCACCAAGGTTGGAAAATACCTCAGAGATCATCAAGTCCAACCTGTCACCCAACACCTCCTGACTACTAAACCATGGCTCCAAGTGCCACATCCAATCCCCTCTTGCTTGAACACCTCCAGGGATGGGGACTCCACCACCTCCCTGGGCAGCACATCCCAATGGCTAACAACTCTCTCTGGGAAGAACTTTCTCCTCACCTAGAGCTTAAACCTCCACTGGCACAGCTTGAGACTGTGTCCTCTTGTTCTGGTGCTGGCTGCCTGGGAGAAGAGACCAACCCCCACCTGGCTACAATCTCCCTGCAGGGAGTTGGAGAGAGCAAGAAGGTCTCCCCTGAGCCTCCTCTTCTGCAGGCTAAGCAACCCCAGCTCCCTCAGCCTCTCCTCACAGGGCTGTGCTCCAGACCCCTCCCCAGCCTCATTGCATTGTGCCTGCTGCAGTTCTTGTGTCTTCTGCCAAGCAGGTCTGCCTAAAACACTTCAGCAGCCCTACCCCTGCTCTCCTCCTGGTAAAGAGAGTGTAAAAGGAGCAATTTCTAGCTCTACTGATGGAAAGAGCTGTGAAAAACCAACCTAGAGAGCAGTGGGAATAACAGCAATACCTCCATCATCCCCTGCTCTTTTGAATATTATTATAAATCATTTTAAAAGGCTAAAAAATCACCCTGAAGGTTTTCAGCTAAGTGACTGGTCTGGTGCCCCTGTAACATTCCTTGCTTGGAGGCATGGGGAAATGCTTCCATGGAGCTGGCACTGCCCCCGTGCAGCCCAGGGATAAATGCAGTCCTGGGCTGCAGCCAGAGCAGGGTGGGCAGCAGGGCAGCAGAGGGGATTCTGCCCCTGGGCTCTTGCTCTGCTCAGACCTCACCTCCAATCCTGCCTCCAGTTCTGCTGTCCCCAGCAGAAGGAGGACACAGAGCTGCTGGAGAGAGGTCAGAGGAGGCCACAAGGATGATCCAAGGGCTGCAGCAGCTCTGCTGTGAGGCCAGGCTGAGGGAGCTGGGGCTGTGCAGCCTGGAGAAGAGAAGGCTCCAGGGGGACCTCAGAGCTGCCTGCCAGGACCTGAAGGGGATCCTGCAGGAAGCTGCAGAGAGACTTTTGCTGAGGGTGGTCTGGAGGCAGGCCAAGGGGGAATGGTTTGAAGCTGAGGCAGAGCAGGGTTAGACTGGAGCTGAGGAAGAAGTTCTTCAGTGTGAGGGTGGTGAGACTCTGGCACAGGTTGTCTAGGGAGGCTGTGGCTGCCTCCTGCCTGGAGGTGTTGAAGGCCAGGCTGGATGAGGCCTTGAGCAGCCTGTGCTTGGTGGGAGGTGTCCCTGCCCATGGCAGGGGAGTTGGAGGTGAATGACCTCTGAGGTCCTGTCCAGCCTCAGCCATTCTATGAGTCTCTTGCAGTGGGGATTAGTGTAGGAATCCTGCTTTTTCCTTTCAGACTGAGAATCGTGCTCCTGCAACAGGAGCAGATCTGGTGGTGTGAGTTTGATGTGGGAGCTGCTTTTGCCTGTGGGAAAAGTTGCCCTGGCTTGGTTGAGCTCTTTCTGAGAGCAGTTGCTAAGCTGCAGGACGAGATACCACACAAAGGAAGGTGTTGATGGAGTTCTTTCCCTTCCTGAGGAGTCAGTAAGGCTAACAGCCTGGCTTTTATCCTGTTGTGAAGGGAGGACAATCACAGGGGCATTTCTCTGAGAGATCACATAGCAGGGCTGCATGACAATACAGAGAATTTCCCCAGTGAAAGGAAAGCTGAGCTGAAAGGTCTTGGGTCTGCTGTATGACACTCAGTGCTTCTGTTTCAGAGCCTTACTGTTCAGGAAAAGCCTCTCAAGATTTGTAGAACGGTTTGGGTTGGAAAGGATCTTAAAGATCCTCCAGTTCCAACCCCCTGCCACTGGCAGGGACACCTCCCACCAGCCCAGCTTGCTCAAGGCCTCATCCAACCTGGACTTCAACACCTCCAGGCAGGAGGCAGCCACAGCCTCCCTGGGCAACCTGTGCCAGAGTCTCCCCACCCTCACTCTAAAGAATTTCTTCCTCACCTCCAGTCTCAGTCTCCCCTCTCTCAGCTCAAAGCCATTGTTCCTCATCCTGTCACTCCCAGCCCTTGTCCAAAGTCCTTCCCCAGCTCTCCTGGAGCCCCTTCAGGTCCTGGCAGGGCTGCTCTGAAGTCTCCCTGGAGCATTTATGTTGTAATTCTGTGAAGAGCTGTTGGTGTGTATCAAGAACTAAAACCCAAACCAACTCCCCTTCCCAGTGCCTCCGGGCCTCTGCTGAGCTCCACAAATATTAGCACTTAATACTGGGAGAATTGTTAGGTCCCCTCCCACCACCTTGAATCCTGCCTCCAGTTCTGCTGTCCCCAGCAGAAGGAGGACACAGAGCTGCTGGAATGAGGCCACATGAGCCCACAAGGATGATCCAAGGGCTGGAGCAGCTCTGCTGTGAGGCCAGGCTGAGGAAGCTGGGGCTGTGCAGCCTGGAGAAGAGAAGGCTCCAGGGGGACCTCAGAGCTGCCTGCCAGGACCTGAAGGGATCCTGCAGGAAGGCTGCAGAGAGACTTTTGCTGAGGGTGTCTGGAGGCAGGCCAAGGGGGAATGGTTTGAAGCTGAGGCAGGCAGGGTTAGACTGGAGCTGAGGAAGAAGTTCTTCAGTGTGAGGGTGGTGAGACTCTGGCACAGGCTGCCCAGGGAGGCTGTGGATGTCCCCTGCCTGAAGGTGTTTAAGGCCAGGCCTTGGGCAACCAATTTTAGGTGAGAAGTGTCCCTGCCCGACCTGAGCCACTCTCTGAAGACTCTGAAAATTAAACTGCTAATGAGATTGATGAAGTGAGGTCAGAGTCTTTAAAATGAGTCTTGTACTGGTTCCCAGCCTTTGTTCTGCTCAATTAAATCACTCCTCAGTTTCTACTGGCTACGCCTCTGAAGTGTTTCCCAACAGCCCAGTCATTCTGTTCCAACACCTCTGTGCTCATTAAGGTCTGATCAATGGCACCCTCCCAGGTTTTAGTTCTCCTGTACTTGGTCTCTTCCTCCTAAGTGGTTACCTGCTGCTCTCTCTTCGTGGCATGACACCTGAGGTTCTGCATTTACACAACGTTTCGGTCGCTGCAAAACCAAAGGGAACGTGCCTGGAGCACGCCTCTGGCAGATGGGCAGGTGGAGTGAGATCTCTCTGGTGTGTCTTGGGATAGTCTTGGATGTTTGTTTTAGAATCACAGAATTGTTTTGGCTTGCAGAAGACTTCAGAGATCATCCAAACCAACCATCAACCCAACCCCACCGTGGCCACTAAACCACAGCCCCAGGTGCCATGGGCCCACAGGTGTCTTGAACCCCTCCAGGGATGGGGACTCCACCACCTCCCTGGGCAGCCTCTTCTAACCCCTTGCAGCAGAGACATTTTTCCTAGTCTCCAACCTAACCCTCCCCTGGCACAATTTCAGGCCATTTCCTCTCCTTCTATCAGCTGATACCAGGGAGCAGAGCCCAACCCCCCACCTCATCGCAGCCTCCTCTCAGGGAGTTGTGGAGAGCAATGAGGTCTCTCCTCAGCCTCCTTTTCTCAGCTGCTCCTCACCAGCCCTGTTCTCTAGATCCTTCACCAACTTTGTTGACCTTCTCTGGACACACTACAGTACCTCAAAGTCCTTCCTGTGTTGAGAGGCACAAAACTGAACCCAGTACTCAAGGTGTAGCCCCACCAGTGCCGAGGCTGCTTTGGCAGCAGGCTGCTTTGTCCAGGGAAAGCTGAGGTGTGCTGGACCGTGTGCAGAAGCAGAAGAAGGGGAATTAGGAGCCCTGGGTTGCAAATAGAGTTGTTCACTGCACTGTGGTAACTCTAATGTGAGTCAGTATCCCAGCAGAGATTTTCAGAGGTTTGTGCAGTTGATGCCTAGCCTCTAAGCCTGCTTCAAACACTTTAGTCTTTTTCTGCTTGCTTTGCTCTTTATTCTAGATGGAGCTCTGTCATGGAGGCATATAGAACAGAAATCATAGAATGGTTTGGGTTGGAAGGAACCTCCAAAGCTTATCCAGTCCAACCCCACTCTGCAGTCAGCAGGGACATCCTCCACTAGATCAGGTTGCCCAGAGCCCTGTCCAGCCTCACCTTGAATATCTCCAAGGATGGAGCCACAACCACCTCCTTGGGCAACCTGTGCCAGTGTTCCACCACCCTCATAGTAAAGATACCCAATCTCAATCTACTCTGCTCTACTTTGAAGCCACTGCCCCTCACCCTGTCCCTGCAGGCCTTTGCAGGCCTCTTCATCCTTCTTGTAGGCTCCCTTCAGGTACTGGAAGGCTTCTATCAGGTCTCCCCAGAGCCTTCTCTTCTCCAGGCTGAACACCCCCAGCTCCCTCAGCCTGTCCTAAGAGCAGAGCTGCTCCAACCCCCTAACCATTTTCATGGCCTCCTCTGGACCTTCTCCATCAGGTCCAGGTCCTTCCTGTTGGGAGCTCCAGAGCTGCACACAGCCCTGCAGGTGAGGTCTCCCCAGAGCAGAGCAGAGCGGAGGGGCAGGATCCCTTCTCTCCCTCTCTGCCAATGCTGCTTTGGGTGCAGCCCAGGCTGGGATTTGCCTTCTGTGCTGCAGTCTCACCCTGCCTGCTCCTGGCCAGCGTCTCCCCCACCAGCACCCCCCAAGTCCTTTTCCACAGTGCTGCTTTCCATCCCCTCCTCCCCCAGCCTGTATTGATAACAAGGATTATTCCCACTCAGGTGCAGAGCCCTGCACTTGCTCTTGTAGAACCTCATGAGGTTCCTCTGGGCACCACCTCTCCAGATTGCCCAGGTGTCATACATTGGGAATATGTGTCCTGTATTCCATATGGCAGCTTTAGCAATACCTGACAGTGTGGCAGATTCTCAAGGCCTACAGACAGCTACCACCATGAGGAAGGCTGTGGTACCGTGGGAAGACCTTTGGTCCAAAGGAGTGAAGGATTTGAGTGTGTTCTGTCTGTCCTGAAGAGACTTGAGTCTCTCTCTCTCAGGGCCTGCACCTGGGTCAGAACAATCCTCAATATCAATCCAGGCTGGGGGATGCTGAGATAGAGAGCAGCCCTGCAGAGAAGGCCTTGGGGGTGCTGGGGGGGGAGAAGCTGGACAGGAGCCAGCAATGGGCACTGGCAGCACAGAAGGCCAAGGGCAGCCTGGGCCGCATCCAAAGTAATGTGGCCAGAGCTGGAGAGAGGGATCCTGCCCCTCTGCTCTGCTCTGGGGAGACCTCACCTGCAGGGCTGGGGCCAACTCAAGAGCCAACAAAACAAGAGAGGCATGGACCTGATGGAGGGGTCTAGAGGAGGCCACAAAATTGGTCAGAGTGCTGGGGAATCTCTGCCAGAGGGACAGCCTGAGAGGATTGTGGTTGTCCAGCCTGGAGAAGGCTCTGGGGAGACCTTAGAGATGCATTTCAATACTTAATGGGGACCTGCAGGCAGGCTGGGGAGGGACTGTTCAGAAGGGCCTGTGGGGATAGGAGGAGGGCCAGTGGCTTCAAACTAGAGAAGAGCAGAGTTAGGTTGGATGTGAGGAACAAGTTCTGCACCATGAGGGTGGTGGAACACTGGAACAGGCTGCCCAGGGAGGTGGTGGGGGTCCCATTCCCGGACTCATTTGAGATCATGATTGAGACACCATTGACTTGGTGTGTCCCTGGGCAGCCTGCTTGAGCTGGAGGTGTCCCTGCTGACTTTAGGTGTATTGGACAAGATGACCTTTGAGGGTCCCTTCCAACCCAAAGCAATCTGTGAATCATCTCCCAAGGGCAGCAGTGGAGCGGGCAGTTTTCACACTCAGCTTGCCAGGGTGCTGGGCCAGCTTATGTCCACTCCACCATCACCTAGGAAGATTGGAGCAGATGACCCTTGGGGTCTGTGGCTCTGCAGAACTTCCCCATCACTAAACTGATCAGTGTGCACTGAGTTAACTGCAGGTTTCAGCCTGCTAAGAATGCCCAAAGGCAAATTCGCTTTGCATCAGGTACTGAGGTTTCCACCCTCAGCAATGGAGAAGGAATTTTCCTAGGAGCATGGCATGGGAGGCTTTTGGCATTTTGCATTTACAGCACTTCTGCAGCTGTTCTGGCAGGAGGAGATACAGGAGTGAGCTTTCAGCGGCCTCTTTTGGGTGATGATAGCAAACTGTCCATAGAGGCAGGAATGGTGACTTACTAGTGACACCTCCAGGGATGGGGACTCCACCACCTCCTGGGGCAGCCTGCTGCACTCTTGCAGCAAAGACATCGTTCCTAATATCCAACCTCCCCTGGCAAAACGTTGAGGACATTTTCTCTCATTATATCACCTGATACTAGAGAGGGCTTGAGCATGCTTCAAAGGAGTAAAATGAGTTTACAACTAGCTGAGATCAGGACCATTACAGCTGCCTTCCCTCCCTCACCTCCTGAAAAACAGCCTTTTGCTATGAAGTGGTACTGTTCAGAGAGACCTTGATAGATGAGACAACCACAGAATTAACCAGGTTGGAAAAGACCTTGGAGATCATCAAGTCCAACCTATCACCCAACACCATCTGAGCAACTCAGCCATGGCACCAAGTGCCTCAGCCAGGCTCTTCCTAAACACCTCCAGGGATGGTGACTCCACCACCTCCCTGGGCAGCACATTCCCATGGCCAATCTCTCTTGCTGGGAAGAAATTCAAGGCATAAGTACCTTGCTGTGCTTTTCACTTTGGAGATGGCCAAAAGTGTTGAGCTTGGGGGGGAAAGAAGGGCTGATCAGGTGCCAGTGATTGTGATCAGGCTGATACAGGTCTTCAAATACTGTGTGGTAGAGGGCTCAATGCCTTTGCAAATATTGGGGAGGCTTCCCTGCAGACAGCCCTGCAAAACAAAAAGGGATTTTGCTAAACATTTGGTGAAATATGTCATAGGGTCACAGAATGGGATGGGTTGGAAGGGACCTTAAAGACCATCCAGATTCAACCCCCCTGCCATGAGCAGGGACACCTCCCACCAACCCAGCTTGCTCAAGGCCTCATCCAAGCTGGCCTTCAACAGCTCCAGGGAACCTCCCTGGGCAACCTGTGCCAGAGTCTCCCCACCCTCCAGAGAATTTCTTTTTGATATTTAGCCTAAATCTTCTCTCTTTTCCATCTTAAATCCATTCTTGGAGAGGTGGGCACAAGCCAACCTCATGAGGTTCAACAAGACCAAGGGCAGGGTCCTGCAGCTGGGTCGAGGCAATCCCAGGCACAAATCCAGGCTGGGCAGGGACTGGCTGGAAAGCAGCCCTGAGGAGAGAGACTTGGGGGTGCTGGGGGAGGAGAAGCTCAACAGGAGCTCTCAGTGTGCACTTGCAGCCCAGAAAGCCAATCAGATCCTGGGCTGCAGCAGGAGAAGTGTGGCCAGCAGGGCAAGGGAGGTGATCCTCCCCCTCTGCTCAGCTCTGCTGAGACCCCACCTGGAGTACTGCCTCCAGTTCTGGAGCCCCTATTGCAAGAGGGATCTGGAGGTGCTGCAAGGTGTCCAGAGAAGGGCCAGGAGGATGAGCAGAGGGCTGGAGCTGCTCTGCTGTGAGAACAGACTGAAGGAGTTGGGGCTGTTCAGTCTGGAGAAGAGAAGGCTCCCAGGTGACCTCATTGTGGCCTTCCAGGATCTGAAGGGGGCTACAGGAAGGCTGGGGAGGGACTGCTCAGGATCTCAGGCAGTGCTAGGACTAGGGGGAATGGAATGAAGCTGGAGGTGGGGAGATTGAGGCTGGAGGTGAGGAGGAAGTTCTTCCCCATGAGAGTGGTGAAGCCCTGGAATGGGTTGTCCAGGGAGGTGGTTGAGGCCCTGTCCCTGGAGGTGTTTAAGCCCAGGCTGGCTGAGGCTGTGGCCAGGCTGATCTAGTGTGGGGTGTCCCTGCCCATGGCAGGGGGGTTGGAACTGGATGATCCTTGTGCTCCCTTCCAACCCTGACTGATACTGTGATACTATGATACTATCACTACAAACCTCTGCAAATAAAATCCCTCCCCAGCTGCCCTTGTAGCCCCCTTCAGGTCCTGGCAGGCTGCTCTAAGGTCTCCCTGGGACGATGGTGTGGTCAAGGCTACAAGCAATACAAATTGCAGAGACAAAAGCAATTGTTTGGGAAGTAGCCATCTGTGGCTCCAGAGAGGTACCTATGGCAGCAGCCTGTCAGGGTTTATAGCAAAACACAAAGAGAATGGAGAATAATTACACAGGAGGCCTGGTGCCAATCCTGGCTTGCCTGGTTCTGCTGGCCCCCATCCAACAGTTTGTGTAACTCCCCTGAGATATGAAGCACATTCTGCTTCCAGCCCTGCTGATCCCTTCAGGCTAAGAGGTGAGGTTTTGCTGGTGGGGAAAGGAGGTGATCTGTTTGCACATCCTTCTTCCTGGATCTCTTCACCTTGCCAGTTTTAGGACTTTTCTGCATAGCTGGGATGTTGGTTCCTGCTGTCAGAGCGCTGGAGAATCTCTGCCAGAGGGACAGCCTGAGAGGGTTGTGGTTGTTCAGCATGGAGAAGGCTCTGGGGAGACCTTAGAGTTGCAGTTCAGTATTTAATGGGGACCTGCAGGCAGGCTGGGGAGGGACTGTTCAGAAGGGCCTGTGGAGATAGGTCAAAGGGCAATGGTTTGAAACTAGAGAAGAGCAGAGTTAGATGGGATGGGAGGAACAAGTTCTGCACCATGAGGGCGGTGGAACACTGGAACAGGTTGCCCAGGGAGGTGGTGGAGGTCCCATTCCTGGACACATTTGAGATCACAATTGAGATCAGACTTGATGGGCAGCCTGCTCTAGCTGGAGGTGTCCCTGCTGACTTTAGGTGTATTGGACAAGATGACCTTTGAGGGTCCCTTCCAACCCACTGCAATCTGTGAATCATCTCCCAAGGGCAGCAGTGGAGTGGGCAGTTTCACACTCAGCTTGCCAGGGTGCTGGGCCATCAGGACACAAGCATCTCCTCCATGCGGAGGCCAAGCTATGAGTTCTTCTTCACTGAAGGTTTAAAGGCATGGAAATTTTAAGACATGTTGATTCAGGAAGTCAGAAAGGAGGCACTGGAAGTTTTTGGTCATGCTTGGAGAGCCTGGCTCACAAATGTTACATGAAATTGTGGGCCCAGAGGAGGCCACAAAGATGATCAGAGGGCTGAGGTACCTTCCCCGTGGGGACAGACTGAAACAGATGGGGCTGCTCTGCCTGGAAAAGAGAAGGCTCCAGGAAGACCTTAGAGAAGCCTTCCAGTAGCTGGAGGAGGCTACAGGAGAGCTGGGGAGGGACTTTTTTCGACTGCCTGTAGTGCTACAAAGAGTGGCAATAGCTTTGAACTGGAAGAGGGGAGATTGAGACTGGAGATTAGGAAGAAATTGTTTAGAGTGAGGGTGGTGAGACACTGGGACAGGTTGAGCAACCTGGGCTGGTGGGAGGTGTCCCTGCCCATGGCGGGGGGGGGTGTGGAACTAGATGATCTTCAAGGTCCTTTCCAACCCAAACCATTCTCTGAATATTTGAATGATTCCTGCACTTGAGCTCTTACTTAATTTGGGCTCCTGGCTAGGGCAGAGGTTATTTTGAACTACACAATTCAAGTCTGGTAGGTGGAGACTTCCACATGCAGCTGCCAGTGCTGATTGATCTTCTCTGCATGGGACACAACTTAACTTGTGAGATTCTTGACTGGTTTTCCAGGGCTCATGCAGGGGAGAGATGGCAATGATGCAGGCATCTCTTGGATTCATTCTTGCTCCTCTTCTGGATGGCTTTATCCACAGGACACAGCAGTGGCTTCCTTTTACCTCTTCAATGGCAGGATTGCAGAGTGGATCACAGAACCACAGAATGTTAGGGATTGGAAGGGACATCCAGAGATCAAGTCCAACTCCCCTGCCAAAGCAGGATCACCTAGGCCAGGCCACACAGGAACACATCCAGGTTGTCTTTGGAAGTCTCTAGAGAAGGAGACTCCTCAACCTCTCTGGGCAGCCTGCTCCAGGGCTCCAGCACCCCCACAGCAAAGAACTTTCTCCTCATGCTGAGGTGGAACCTCCTGGATTCCATCTTATATCCATTATTCCTTGTCCTAATACCAAGTGCCTCTGAGCAGAGCCTGGCCCCACCCTCTTGACACCCATCCCTCAGATATCTATAGGCATTGATCAGACCCCCTCTCAGCCTTCTCTTCTCCAGACCAAACAGCCCCTGGGCTCTCAGTCTCTCCTCACAGGAGAGATGTTCAAGACCCTTACTTATCCTCACAGCTCTTTGCAGGCCTCTCTCCAGCAGATCCCTGACCTTCTTGAACTGGGAAGCCCAAAACCAGCTGCAGTATTCCAGGTGTGGTCTCAGCAGGGCAGAGCAGAGGGGGAGGAGAACCTCCCTGGCTCTGAGGTGCCTTTCCAAAACACAGTGCAGGAACAGGGCACTATGCTTAGAGCCTGCAGGGGGTGGGGTTCACAGTGGCTTTGTTGCCATGAGCAGACCCTCCTCTGGAGCACCTCAGGGGAGTTCACAGATGCACAGAGTGATTTGTGTTGGAAGGGACCCTGAAGATCAGAATGGAGGGGGAGGAGAACCTCTCTAGACCTGCTGGCCACACTTTTATTAATGCACCCCAGGCTCTCTAGCTCCTGGGTCTCTAGCTCCTGCCAGCTGGGAGAGAGGTGAGGCAAACCAGCCCCAGCTTTGTCTGCTGAATCAGCTTTTCATGTGGGCCAGGTGCCCAAATTAGTTATCACTGCTGGTAGAGAGGATATAGATTAGGCAGCAGAATTTACTCATGGTGCTCTTAAATAAGAACACCAAACACCTCTACTTCATCACCAGAGCTGTGTTTGTGTTAGCCAAGGGCCATACCCTGACGCTGATAACAGCCCTGGTGCAACCAAATGGTATCTCACTGCACCTAGGAAGTGTCAGGATTGTTTGCTGTGTTGTCAGCCTGTTAAGGTTATCATTACTGGTCCCTTCATTTATTTATTTATTTCCCCCTGTTCTATTTTTTCCCCCCCTTGCTGGATCAGCAGGGCTGTTCAGCAAGTGGAGTTCAGGGTAATCCAGGGGCATTCCCCAAAGGGGAGAAAAAAAAAGCACTATTTACATAGACGCTTCAGTTGTGCTGCTAGTCAGGAGATGAGACATGCCATGGGATATGGTGGGAAGGAGCTTTTTACAGGGGCTTGTAGTGATAGGATGAGAGGGAATGGATTGAAGTTTGAGGAGGGGGAAATTGAGACTGGAGATTAGGAAGAAATTCTTTAGAGTGAGGGTGGGGAGAGCCTGGCACAGGTTGCCCAGGGAGGCTGTGGAAGCCTCATGCCTGGAGGTGTTTGCAGCCAGGCTGGATGTGGCTGTGAGCAACCTGCTGTAGTGTGAGGTGTCCCTGGCCATGGCAGGGGGGGTTGGAACTGGAGGATCTTTAAGGTCCCTTCCAACCCAACCCAAGCCATTCTATGAAGCTATGACATTCTGTATGGCAGAGCCAAGCTGGCTGCGCTTTGCTGGCTGCTCTCTCTGCATTTCTAGCAGAGACATTCCAGGGGTAAAAGGCTTTGCAGAGTGCTTGGCCCATGATGGGTGGCTGTGCTAGCTGTGAGGAACCAGCCCCCGGGGCTCAACTCGATGGCCCCAGCCTCTAGCGAATGCAAATGCAGCTGCATAGCAGAGGCAGAATAAAGCCCTGCTTCAGGCACAATCCTCTCTCCTGCGATATTCATCTCTCCCCCTGCTCCCCCTCCCTGGAGTCACCACCCTGCTGCCATTTTACACTTCCTTCTTTAAGCACAGACAATGCACTAGAAATCAAACTTCACACACATGGTCAGGCACCAAAAGCATCCCAGGAGTGGTACCTCTAGTATGGCTTTGCTGGGAGTCATCCTGAGTTGCACAGGGAGAATGCCACAAGGGGTGACTCCGCAGGGTTACAACATGCACTTAATCCTAATAAGGAGGGAGAGGCTGTGGCTAGCAGGTTGTTTTTCATCTCAGCCCGTTTCTAAACAAGCTGATAACCACTTCTGAATCATGAGTTTGGAGAAGTGGCTGCTCTTGCCAGGCCCAGCGCCGTTTCGACGGGAACAGTTTTGTTTCCCCCCTCCCCCGGGGGAGGTGGTGACACACAGATACTGAAGGTCCCCAGGGCCCAAACCCTGCTGTCCCATTTGATGTCCAGTCGGATTGGGATTGTCAGGAGGGGTCACTGATTCTCAGCTACAGCTCTGATGAGCTGTGGAAGAATGCTGACTGGTTGCTCAGCATGTCCTTGCTGTGAGTGGGTTTTGCACTGGTTTCATACAGAAGCAGGCTGAAGGTTTCTGTTTGGCACCGTGGCCTCTTGACTCCGGAGGGCTCAGGCTGCCTGTGTTTTCTTCAGAGTTTATCTATTTATTTCCCCCCACTTCTATGTATTTATTTCCCCCCACATTTACCTGTTTATTTTCCCTATACTTCTGCTTGCTTTCTGTTCCAAGGATAGAGACTATCCTGGCACTCCTTCCTCTCTGAGGAGTCTCGCAGAGAACCTGCTGCACAGGGTGACAAAACAATCTGACCTCACCTTCCTACCTTTCAGGGGCTGTACCACACGCTTCTCACTCCTGGTGTGCCTCTTGGCTGCGGCCAGGGTCTGACCTGATCTCAACGAAAAGCCCCACTGGTTGAGGACAGAAAGCCTGTCACGGTACGACCTGAAAGAGCCACGGAAAACAGCGGGAAATGGAGGGGAGGAATTAAGCAGCCAGTCAAGCAGTGTCCCCTTGTGCCTGCACGGGGAGCGTGCTTTGGCCAGCGATCTCCTGGCACGTCCTTAGGAGATGCCTGGGGAAGATCACTTCGGTGGGAGAAGCAGCAGAGTGCTTCAGAGAAGAGCTTAGGTCGTTGTTTGTCGAATTCCTCCCCTGGCAATGCCTTGGCTTTTATGACCCTGCCCTTTCTGTGCCTGTCATGTGTACGTGGAAGGTGTGCGGAGAAGCTAAACTTTCCACTCCGTTTAACCCCCTTCTGCTCTCTGCTGGGTCAGGCAGCAGGCAAGATGTGGGTGGAGAGGGAGCCACGAGCAGGGGGGCAGGCGGGCAGGGGTGCTGTGAGGAGGAGCAGGGAGACCCAGGGCTCCGCAGGCTGGCAGAGGCTGGGAGGGCTTCACTGAAGGTCAGTGTGTGGCAGCCGCTGGCAGCAGTTGGCAGCAATGGAGGCAGGGCGGCGGGTGCGAGATTCCCCTCGGGGAGAAGAACCATACCCACACAAGGCATCGGCTTGGAAGAGACCCTCGAGGGTCATCTTGTCCAAACCCCCTGCAGGCAGCAGGGACATCTCCAAGCAGAGCTGGCTGCTCGGGGCCCCATCCAGTCTGCCCCTGTATGCCGCCAGAGACGGGGACGTGTGGGGGGTGGGGGCAGGACGGGCTAGCCCAGCCCGGGCTGCGGGGAGAGCTAGCCCCGGCTGCGGGGAGAGCTGAGGAGGATGGAGGGAGCCAGGGCAGGCAGGCGAGCGGCACGGGAAGTGGGAGCGGGCGAGAGCCGGCGGTGCGCGGCAGGGGAAGTGGGCAGAGGGCTGGCGGAGAAGCGCTCCGAGCGCCGCCGAGGAAGTGGGCGGGGGGCCGGAGCGGGGTCAGCGGGCACGGGGCTGGGGTGGCCCGGCGGGGCGGGAGGGGGCCGCACGGCTGAGAGCCCCGCCCGGGCCGCGGGGCAGCCCAGGGGCCGCGGTTCCCGGCAGGGCGGCGGGGGGCGGGCGAGAGGCGGCCCCGATAAAGGGCCGGGCGGCGGGCGGCGCGGGCAGAGCGCAGCGGCTCCGGCGGCAGCGGCGGCGATGGGGATGCCCAGCCTGCCTCGCTTCCTCTCCTGCGGCAAGAGGAAGGTGAGGCGGGGGTCGGGGCGCCTGGGCTGGCGGGGGGCAGTGGGGACACCTGAGCAGGTGGGACGCTGGGGGGTATCTGGGCAGGTGTGGAAGTACCTGGGGAGGTGGGATACTGGGGATACCTGGGCAGGTATAAAGCCCCTGAACAGGGGCACTATAAAGCCCCTGAACAGGTGGAACTCTGGGGGGGTACCTGGGGAGGTGGGATACTGGGGATACCTGGGCAGGTATAAAGCCCCTGAACAGGGGCACTATAAAGCCCCTGAACAGGTGGAACTCTGGGGGGGGTACCTGGGGAGGTGGGATACTGGGGATACCTGGGCAGCTATAAAGCCCCTGAACAGGTGGAACACTGGGGGGGACCTGGGGAGGTGGGATATTGGGGACACTTGAACAGGTATAGAAGCACCTGAACAGACTGCAACACTGAGGGTATCTGGGGAGGTAGGATGTTTGGGATACCTGGGCAGGTACAAAGCTCCTGAACAGGTGGGCACTGGGTGGGTACCTGGGCAGGTATGGAAGTTCCTAGGGAGGTGAGATATTTGGGATACCTGGGCAGGTATAAAGCTCCTGAGTTAGATGGGACACTGGGGGGGTACCTGGGGAGGTGGGATGCTGGGGACACTTGAACAGGTATAGAAGCACCTCAACAGATTGTGACATTGAGGGTATCTGGGGAGGTATGGAAGTACCTGGGGAGCTAGGGATGCTTGGGATACCTGGGCAGGTATAAAGCTCCTGAACAGGTGAGCACTGGGTGGGTACCTGGGGATGTATGGAATTACCCAGGGAGGTGAAATATTTGGGATACCTGGGCAGGTATAAAGCTCCTGAACAGGTGAGCACTGGGTGGGTACCTGGGGATGTATGGAATTACCTGGGGAGGTTGGATATTTGGATACCTGGGCAGGTATAAACTCCTAAATAGCTGGGCACTGGGTGAGTACCTGGGATTGATGGAATTACCTGGGGAGGTTGGATATTTGGATACCTGGGCAGGTATAAAGCTCCTGAATTAGGTGTGTACTGGGTGAGTACCTGGGGATTGATGGAATTACCTGGGGAGGTTGGATATTTGGATACCTGGGCAGGTATAAAGCTCCTGAATTAGGTGTGTACTGGGTGAGTACCTGGGGATTGATGGAATTACCTGGGGAGGTTGGATATTTGGATACCTGGGCAGGTATAAACTCCTAAATAGCTGGGCACTGGGTGAGTACCTGGGATTGATGGAATTACCTAGGGAGGTTGGATATTTGGATACCTGGGCAGGTATAAAGCTCCTGAATTAGGTGTGTACTGGGTGAGTACCTGGGGATTGATGGAATTACCTGGGGAGGTTGGATATTTGGATACCTGGGCAGGTATAAAGCTCCTGAATTAGGTGTGTACTGGGTGAGTACCTGGGGATTGATGGAATTACCTGGGGAGGTGAAATATTTGGGATACCTGGGCAGGTATACACTCCTGAATAGCTGGGCACTGGGTGGCGGGTTCATGGGGATTGATGGAATTACCTGGGGAGGCAAGCAAGATGCAGGCTCCTGGGGCAGCTCCAGGCACACTGGGCAGGGGATGTATGGGGCACCTGGGCAGGTGAGATCCAGACAGGTGTGGGGTAAGTCAAGAGGGATGACCTGGGGTGAAAGCCGGGACAAGTGCTTTTAAAGTGGCATGCAGGTATGTGCTGGGGAGAACATCTGAATGGGCTTGAGGGTGTCTGGGTGTGAGCAGGGGAGTCCCCTGGAAGTACTGACAGCACAGAGGGCTAAGACAAGATCAGGGCAAAAGTGACCATGAAGGTTGTTTGGGCTCTCTGGTGGGACCCTCTGTCCAAGGTTTGTGCTGCCCTGGCAGCCCTCCTGGCTCTGCCTCCCCTGCCTAGCTGCCCTGCCCGGTGATGCCAAGGAGAAGTGAGGACCTGACGGCCCCGCTCACCCGTGGGGCAATCCTCACCCTTCCCTCTTCTCTTGCAAGGACTTCAGCTTGTCAAATGAAAAAGATGGCCAGGCCGGTGGCAGCCAGGGGAGCTCGGAGCGTGGCAACTGGTCCAACAAAAGCGAGTACCTGCTCTCCATGGTGGGCTACGCCGTGGGCCTGGGCAACGTCTGGCGCTTCCCGTACCTCACCTACCAGAACGGAGGAGGTACCTGTGCTGAGGGTGCTGCTGGGAGAGGGGGGCAGGCTTTGCTAGCCCCAGGAGAGAGGAGGGCCAGCTCTAAGGCTGGGCAGGCTTTTGTCAAAGCTGGATGTGTGAGCATCACCCTGGCCTGCTGATGGGAGGAGAAACAGTCCTGCAAGCACAGAATGGGAGGGGTTGGAGGGGACCTCCAGAGATCATCCAGTCCAACCTCACCTAGGGCAGGTCACACAAGAACACATCCAGGGCAGGTTTTGAAAGTCTCCAGGGAAGGAAGCTCCACAGCCTCTCTGGGCAGCATGCTCCAGGGCTCTGGTACTTTCACAGTCAAGAAGTTGTTCCTCATGTTGAGGAGTCAGAGGCATCTCCGAGCCTTTTGGGTACCAGCTGAGGAGCAAAACAGCATTTACCTTTCACTGCAAAATTCTACCTGAGAATTCCAGAGCTCTTCTGATGTACTCATGCCCAACATGCCTCTTTGTGTACTGACATTCCCAGTTTCCCTAACAGGCTGTTCTCCCTCTCCACTGCTTACCTCCCTGGTATGTTTATACAGAACAATTGAATCCCCTCTGCACCTTTTGTTTTGCCAGGCAAACAAGCTAAGCTGGAATAATTATCCAAGCTCAGTAATTATCCCCATCTGATAGCTGGGAAGTGCGAGGCAGTAAGAGGCTCTACTTGCTTACACAATGAAGTAGTGGCAAAGCCAAGTGGAGGCACTGGCTTCCCTGACTGCTAATCCAGTGCTTTGTCTACTTGCCAGGCAACCGCTGGTAATTAGGGAGAGCATAAATACCGAGGCGCTGCCGATGGACTTGCTTTGCTCTGCCTGACACTTGTTGCAAGCCAAGCTCTGGCCTTGCAAAGGCAGCAGAGCCCCGAGCAGCTGGGTGAGGAACACAAGGTGGCATTCTTGGTACAGAAGTTTTGCTGCAGTGAGCTTGGCCAGGCTGGGTTACTCACAGCTGTGCTGAAGAAAACGGTGACAACAAAACGAGTGGTTACATCACCCCCTCCCAGATCACAGCTCAGGAGGTTAGGGCTTGCAAGGGACCTCTGAAGATCTTCAAGTCCAACCCCCCCTGCCAGAACAGGAGCGTAGAATCCAGCGCAGGTCACACAGGAACACATCCAGATGGGGCTGGAAGGGCTCCAGAGAAGGAGGCTCCACAACCTCTCTGGGCAGCCTGCTGTTTCTTCCCTGCCAGCCACAGCAGGCAGATTTGCATGTAAAGCTTATTTATGCTGCTGCTTTGTATCCTTCCCTGTGCCCCTTGTCCACAAGTGATAAAACGCACCTCTTACATCCTTGTTTCGAAACTCAGAAGTGATCCACCTAATTCTGTGGGACTGTTTACTTCCTTAAATGACAGCAGGTCTTTGCAGTTCCTTGCAGAACTGGGTCCTTGCTTGCTCCCAGTCACTGAGAGTGATGAGATTTCTGCAGGGGGATTGGGTGGTGGTTAGGAAACTCCAGCGCTCTCACTTTCCCTGCCTTTTGTAGGCACACAATGAAGTGCCAGTCCCCTTCGCTGAGCAGGGCTGTCACTGACACCAGGTTAATGTGCACTTGAAACCAGCCTTGAGCAAGAGCCACTCTTGAGATGCTGTTTGACACAGGAGTCAGCTAACCATAGCAAATAATTTTTGTGCTTTGACATCCAGTGGCTGCTCCAGGAAGGCAAATCACAGCTTGGTACATGAAGGAGTGGGTTCCTTCTGAGGTTAAAAGCTGGGAGAGAAACTAGAAAGCAGCTACAGCTGATGGTGCCTACTGCTGAGCAGTGCTCCTGCTTGCAGGCTTGTAAAAATCCTTTGTGATTCTGTGAGAGAAGCCACCCCATGTGAACCACCAGTCTCCTGCTACTGTCCCTCTTCATCTTGGGTCCTCTTTAGCCTCTGTGGCAGTTCAGGCTGAGTGCCTCCTGTTACTGCCACACAAGCTACACCTCCAGCACAGCCCAGTATGTACCATAGTATCAGTCAGGGTTGGAAGGGACCACAAGGATCATCTAGTTCCAACCCCCCTGCCATGGGCAGGGACACCCCACACTAGATCAGCCTGGCCACAGCCTCATCCAGCCTGGCCTTAAACACCTCCAGGGACAGGGCCCCAACCACCTCCCTGGACAACCCATTCCAGGGCTTCACCACTCTCATGGGGAAGAACTTCCTCCTCACCTCCAGCCTCAATCTCCCCACCTCCAGCTTCATTCCATTCCCCCTAGTCCTATCACTCCCTGAGATCCTGAGCAGTCCCTCCCCAGCCTTCCTGTAGCCCCCTTCAGACACTGGAAGGCCACAATGAGGTCACCTGGGAGCCTTCTCTTCTGCAGACTGAACAGCCCCAACTCCTTCAGTCTGTCCTCACAGCAGAGGTGCTCCAGCCCTCTGACCATCCTTGTGGCCCTTCTCTGGACACCTTCCAGTACCTCCAGATCCCTCTTGCAATAGGGGCTCCAGAACTGGAGGCAGTACTCCAGGTGGGGTCTCAGCAGAGTGGGGCAGAGGGGGAGAATCACCTCCCTTGCCCTGCTGGCCACACTTCTCCTGCTGCAGCCCAGGATCTGATTGGCTTTGTGGGCTGCAAGTGCACACTGAGAGCTCCTGGTGAGCTTCTCCTCCCCCAGCACCCCCAAGTCTCTCTCCTCAGGGCTGCTTTCCAGCCAGTCCCTGCCCAGCCTGGATTTGTGCCTGGGATTGCCTTCACCCAGGTGGACACAGGAAATAGCCTGTTTCATACCCATAATATCCTGCTCCCTATAAATCCCTCTGCAAAGTCCTTCTCCTCTTTCTTCCCTCTCTGCTCCCATGGGAGATGCTCCCTATCAGGTAACGCTGGGGGAGTGTCTCAAGGCCTCTCAGGCCTGGCTATGCCTAATGCCAGGAGGAGAAGGTGGGGAGAGAGTCTCAGACCTGGCCAGCCCGAGACCAGCCAGCAGGAGCAAGGAGGGGAAGAAAGAGCCCTGGGGTTTTGGGTATACCCTCAGGTGGGGAGAAGGGAAGTGTTGGGAGGCTTTTGGGTGTGCTGCAGGGGACTCTGTGTGCTTTGGGATTCTTTTGTCACTGCTTTGTGGCTTCTGTACAGCACTTCCTGCTTTCCATTTAAACTTGCCATCACTTCTGCATTCCATTTGTGTGAGGAGTGGCATTCTTTTGCCCCTCTCAGGGGCAAGAGAGGATCTGCCTGGCCTCAAACCAGGACAGCCTCACACAAAAGGTGTTCAAGAGGGGCTTGGACATGGCACTGGGGAGCCATGGTTTAGTAGTCACGAGGTCTTGGGATGACAGGTTGGACTTGATGATCTCTGAGCTCTTTTCCAACCTTCTTGAGTCTATGATTCTAACAGAGGATCTACAAACTGTGGCTCTTCCCCTGGGGTGCTGTTTGGCCTCATCCAAACCAATCTCTACATTCTGCCCAAAGCAAGAAACCCCCCAGAGTCCTCCCAGTTTTGGAGGAGGAGGAGGAGGGGGAAAGAGGAGTATAAAACGTGATAGAACTGTGGTGAGGAGGAGGAGGAGGAGGGGGGAAGGGGAAAGAGAAGTATAAAACGTGATAGAACTGTGGTGAATACTGAAACATGAGTTGTTTCCTCTGTGTGTGTGTGTGTGTTGTGGGTTTTTTATGTCCATTCTCTTTTCAGGTGCTTTTCTAATCCCCTACACCTTGATGCTGGCATTAGCTGGCTTGCCTTTATTTTTCCTGGAATGTTCCCTGGGGCAGTTTGCCAGCCAAGGGCCAATTTCTGTCTGGAGAGTGTTGCCATTGTTTCAAGGTTGGTATGGCTATGTTTCCTTGGCTCTGTTGGTTAATCATAACCAGCTGTGATTCATAGGTTCTTCACAAAATTACTCCTTCTGAGAAGGAGAGAATCCTCCCAGTGTTACAAGTATGAGCCCAGGGAGAGCCTTCCTTATTGTTCAGTCAATAAGCAGATGTGGGCTGGGAGTCTGCATCTGCTGGTGTGACAAAACAGGCTGGAGGGCGTCCCGGCTTTGGAAGGTGAGGTGCCACTTGTGAGAAGCAAAACAGCGGTAGTTTGCCTGTCCCTTGTGAGGGGCTGAATGTCATGGGGAAACTTCTGTGTTGGGAGCAACAAAGCACTCTGTGCTACTCACTCCTATCCCCCCAGGTCCTGCAGCCATGCATGTCAAGTGCTCTGTAATTGCTCTTGTTTGTCCTCTCTATCTACCAGAGGAACGAGGAGCTTTCTTTCTAATGCAAAGGATCTTACTTGCCACCTTCTCCAGAAACAAAAGGGATTACCAAGTGGTTTCTTGCCTCGTTGCCTACTCTTGTTGCCAGCCTCTGCTCTGCAGCACAAGTAGCCTTTCACGGGAGCGCTGTATTTGACCTTCAAAGTCTATAGACACAGCAAATCTTTGTCTGTGAAGATGTACATTTAACTCTGACCCCCGAGGTGACCGAGGCAGTTTGGCAGGCTCTCCCAAACGGCCAGAACAAAGCTCGTTCGAACAAAGGGGAAGAGCATTGCTCTTGGCACAGCTTTACTTTTCCCTGCTGCTGCTGCTGCTGCTTTATTGGCCAAGCTACTCGGTGGCAAAGCTGCTCATTACAGGGAGGGTTTTAAAAGCGTTGGTTAGTCCTGGCATAGTTCTTTTTATTATCATAGCATCACAGGATGGTTTGGGTAGGAAGGGACCTGTAAATTCCAACCCAGAGCCGCCTTCTGGGAATTCCAAACCCCATGGCTCAGCCTCCCTGAGCACCTCAGGGCTGGGCACACCTTTGCTGCTCACTGCTTGGGCTCCCACTTAAATACTGCAGGAGAATCACAGGTTCAACCTCCCTGCCCTGGGCAAAAACACCTTCCACTAGACTAGGTTGCTCAAGGTCTCATCGAAGCTGGCCTCCAGGTAAGAGACATCCACAACCTCCCTGGGCAACCTGTTCCAGTGTCTCACCGCCCTCACTGCAAAGAATTTCCTAACCTCCAGTCCAAATCTAACTCTCCCCTTGAGCTTATTTTACTAAGTAATTGAAGCTTCCCATCCAACTGGGAGAGAACAGAGTACTGAATTTCTCCTTTAGGCTCAGCCTTAGCATCTAGTTCAATTTTTCTGTAAGCCTGATTTAAACTCCTGTGTCAAACCCACATCTGAGGTGATCAGTTTGGATCTTAATCTTCCTTCACAGCTTTACTCCTTCCCAACTTTTCTGTAAGCCTGATTCAAACTCCTTTGTCAAACCCACATCTGAGGTGATCAGTTTGGATCTTAATCTTCCTTCACAGCTTTATTCCTTCCCAATTCTTCTGTAAGCCTGATTCAAACTCCTGTATCAAAACTACATCTGAGGTGATCAGTTTGGATCTTAATCTTCCTTCACAGCTTTACTCCTTCCCAATTCTTCTGTAAGCCTGATTCAAACTCCTGTATCAAAACTACATCTGAGGTGATCAGTTTGGATCTTAATCTTCCTTCACAGCGTTACTCCTTCCCTGTGGCTCCTGCTAAAACCCATTTAAAGCTCAAAGCCACCTCAGCTTCTTCCCAAACAGCGTTTTACAAGTCAAGGGAAGGTCACTTTTTGTTTTGCTTGATTTTTTTCCAAGCCAGCTCTGAAGTGATTGAGATCCTTTTGTCTTCCTCTTTCCTAGGAGTGGGCGTCACGATGGTCCTCATCTCAACGTTTGTGGCGATCTACTACAACGTCATCATTGCCTATTCTCTCTACTACTTGTTTGCTTCCTTTCAAAAAGTGCTCCCCTGGTCAGAATGTTTCTCCTGGGCAGATGAGTCCTGCAGCAAAACACGGTTAGGTACCGTACTTAACAGCTACACCTTCCTACCACTGCCTTGGATAACTCTGCTGGGTGCTGTTTCCTTTGGACTCAGGAATTACAAGGAGCAAAACAGCAACCTGTGGCTTAAAATGTCCCTCCTGGAGCAGTCTTCCACTAGCTGAAGGGGGCTACAAGAAGGCTGCAGAGGGGCTGCTTGCAAAGGCCTGCAGGAACAGGAGGAGGGGCAAGGGTTTGAAATGAGAGAAGAGCAGAATGAGATGGGATGTGAGGAACAAGTTCTGCACCATGAGGGTGGTGGAACACAGGGGCAGTTTGCCCAGGGTGGTGGTTGTGGCCCCATCCCTGGAGATATTCAAAGTCGGGCTGGACAGGGTTCTGAGCACCCTGATCTAGTGGAGGATGTCCCTGCTGACTGCAGAGGGGGTTGGACTGGATAAGCTTTGGAGGTCCTTTCCAACCCAAATCATTCTGTTTCTGGTTTTGTGATGCTTGGCTGCTTCCCTGCCACCAGTTCTGGGTGCTCCAGAGGGCTGGGCTGAAAGCTCTCCTTTTACAGGTTCACAGATTGCATTGGGTTGTAAGGGATCCTCAAAGGTCATCTTGTCCAAACCCCCTGCAGTAAGCAGAGGCACCTCCAACTAGAGCAGGTTGCCCAGGGCTTGCCCAACTAGATCAGTCTGCCCACATCAAGTCTGATGTTCAATGTCACCAGGGCCAGCTGGATCCTTTTTTTCTCCTGGCTGGACCCTTTTTTCTCCTTCAGAATGTAAGGTTTCTTCTAGAAACCCTGGAATAGAATAGAATACAGAATTAACAAGGTTGGAAAAGACCTCAGAAATCAAGTCCAACCTTCACACTTCACCAAGTGCCTCATCCAGGCTCTTCCTAAACACCTCCAGTGATGGTGACTCCACCACCTCCCTGGGCAGCCCATTCCAATGGCCAATCTCTCTTGCTGGGAAGAATTTCTTCCTCACTTCCAGCCCGAACCTCCCCTGGCACAGCTTGAGACTGTGTCCTCTTGTTCTGGTGCTGGATGCCTGGGAGAAGAGACCAACCCCCACCTGGCTACAACCTCCCTTCAGGGAGTTGCAGAGAGCAAGAAGATCTCCTCTGAGCCTCCTCTTCTCCAGGTTAAAAAACCCCAGACCTCTCCCCAGCTTTGTTGCCCTTCTCTGGACACCTTCCAGCAGCTCAACATCTTTCCTAACCTGAGGAGCCCAGAGCTGGACACAGGACTCAAGGTGTGGCCTAACCAGTGCTGAGCACAGGGCACAATGACTTCCCTGCTCCTGCTGGCCACACTCTTCCTGATGCAGGCCAGGATGCCCTTGGCCTTCTTGTCCCCCTGGGCACACTGCTGGCTTGTGTTCAGCTGCTGTCTACCACTACCCCCAGGTCCCTCTCTGCCTGGCTGCCCTCCAATCACTCTGTCCCCAGCCTGTAGCACTGCCTGGGGTGGTTGTGGTCAAGAATAGAATAGAATAGAATAGAGTAGAATAGAATAGAATAGAGTAGAATAGAATAGAATAGAATAGAATAGAATAGAATAGAATAGAATAGAATAGAATAGAATAGAATAGAACAGAACAGAACTGAATCCCTGGAAATACTGCATTCCCATTTCATCAGGCTTCATGGCTACACAAACTTGCCTGAAGCAAGAGCATTGCTACAGCTTTCATCTGGGGTTCTTTCAGTGCCTCTTGCCTCCCCCCTGTGGCTATGGCAATCCTGAGCACCTCTGAGGCAGTGGATTCACAATGTAGGAACTCTTTAGGACATACCTCCACACCATTGCTCTTGATGTTTGGCAGCAAGATATAGGGTGAAACGCTTGTTATCTCACCAGTTCACCCCAGTTGAAGGTAAAAGGTGAAGCTGATAAGGTAATTAGTAGTTAGGAGCTGGTGTTGCCAGGTAACCCCTGAGATTATCAGAATAACAGGGACAGCTTCCTGATGGTTTGTGTCATTTAAAGTATCAGTGTGATTGTAACTCACTCAACCAGATGCCTGAAAAGTCTCTTCTGAGATCCAGAGACCTCTCAAAATGAGGTTGAGATGCCTTATTTAACCAAAAGCTGCCCCTTGCTAATGAGCTAACTAAAACCAGCTGAGCTTAAAAGTTGGAAGTGCCAAAGACATGCAAAACTGAACTGGAGCAACTGCCCTGAAAGGGGCTCCAAGAAGGCTCTTCCAGCCAAAGCTGCTGTGGTGACCTTTACTCTTGTGTTCTTGCAAAAGAAAATCTCAACCCAAAGAAACCCAACAGTTCCCAGCACATCCCCACCCCTGCCACCACCTCCTAAGGAAAATTGAAGACCTCTCATGAGCCCTCTGCTAAAAATAAGGTGAAGCTGCTGGAGGATGGTCTGTGTGTAAGCCTAGTTTAGGACAAAGGTTAAGGCTTTGACTCTTCTCAGCTGGGATCGGGTTTTTTGGCAAGTGGTCTCCATGGGAAGTGAAAGGTGGAGCTGAGGACACCAGCTTCTTGGGGTTTTGATTTACAGTCAGCTGTGAAAAACCTCACAGCTGCAAGTGATAGCTCAGTTTTGTGTCTAAATGCTGTTAGTAGGCAAATTGTGTCATGGAATCACAGCATGGGTTGGGTCAGAAGGGACCTTAAAGATCATCTAGTTCCAGCCCCCCTGCCATGGGCAGGGACACCTCCCACCAGCCCAGCTTGCTCAAGGCCTCATCCAGCCTGGCCTTCAACACCTCCAGGCAGGAGGCAGCCACAGCCTCCCTGGGTAACCTGTGCCAGAGTCTCCCCACCCCCACTGTAATGAATTTCTTCCTCATCTCCAATCTCAGTCTCCCCTCTTCCACAGCTCAAAGCCATTGTCCCTCTTCCTGTCACTGCAAGCCTTTATGAAAAGTCTGAAAAATAGAATAGAATTAACCAGGTTGGAAAAGACCTTTGAGATCTTTGAGTCTAACCTATCACCCAGCACCATCTGATCAAATCAGCCATGGCACCAAGTGCCTCATCCAGGCTCTTCCTAAACGCCGCCTTGATGGAGCTTCTTCAGAAGCAGCTCATGAAAGAGCAGAGGGGCAAGATCAGAAAGTGGCTGCCCATTGGGCTCCCTGGGGATGGGAAGGAGAAGCTGTGACTGTTTGGAACCAAAGCTATTTGCTCTAAGAGCCTGGCTTTTGTCAGAGCCATCCCTGTGCTCCTCAACCCCTTTTGCTTGCTTGCTTGCAGTGAGTGGCTGCAACACGACCTTCGGGGGAGAAACCATTCATGCAAACTACTCCTTCGTCTCCAGCCACAACCTCACCTGCATGAATGATACCATCAGCTACAGACCAGGGCAGTTCCCCAGTCAGCAGTACTGGAAGTAAGTAAAGGTTGTCATGAAACTGCTAAAAATGCTTTAATTGTGCTCTGTGGTTTGGGAGGTTGGCAGTGTTGGGATCACTTCTGTCTCACATCTTCATTGATGAAGACACAGAGTGTGCCAGCAGTAAGTGAGGAGATGACACCAAGTTGGGTGGAGTATTGATCTTCATGAGGGTTAACAGAGGGATTTGGATAGATTGGGTCCATAGCCAACATTATCAGGATGAGCTTCAACAAGGCCAAGTGCCAGGTCCTGCTAGTGGGGCACAACAACCCCAAGAAATACCACAGGCTTGGGGCAGTGTGGCTGGAAAGTTGCTGGCAGAAAGGGACCTGGGGGTGCTCATGGACAAGCAGCTGAACAGGAGGCAGCAGTGTGCCCAGGGGGCCAAGAAAGCCAAAGGCCTCCTGGCTGGGATCAGCACTGCTGTGTCCAGCAGCAGCAGGGAGGGGATTGTCCCCTGGCACTCAGCTCTGGGCAGGCCACACCCCGAGTGCTGTGGCCAGGTTTGGGCACCTCCATCCAAGAGAGATGTGGAGGTGCTGGAACCAGGGCAGAGCAGGGCAAGGAAGCTGGGAAGGGCCTGGAGAAGAAATCTGATGGAGAGAGACTGAAGGAGCTGGGGATGGTTAGTGTGAAACAGAGGAGGCTGAGGGCAGACCTCCTGGCTCTCTACAGCTCCCTGAAAGGAGGCTGTGGAGAGGCTGCTGCTGGTCTCTTCTCACAGGTCATTAGTGACAGGACAGGAGGAACAGCCTCAAGCTGTGACTGGGCAGGGTTAGGCTGGACATTAGGAAACATTTTCCCCATCCAGAGTGGTCAGGGATTGGAATGTGCTGCCCAGGGAGGTGGTGGAGTCCCCAGGCCTGGCTGTGTTTGAAGGTGGTTTGGCTGTGTTGCTTGGGGCTATGGTTTGGGGGTGACCCTTGCAGAGTAGGGTTCTGGGTTGGACTTGGTGATGCTGAGGGTCTCTTCCAACCTGATTGTTTTGTTTCTGTGAGTCTGTGGTTGGTGTGCTCAGAAAACAGAAATAATCTTTGTGCATGGTGGAGTTTTTCCTCGAGGGCAGGAGCTGGAGAGCTGCATCTGGCTCCCATCTTTCACCCTCTCAGCTCTGCATAACCTCCTTCTTTTAAGCATCCTGAGCTGGTCTCCTTTGCAGCTTCTCCCCTTGTTCTCAGACATGCTTGGGGCTATGGTTTAGGGGTGACTCTTGTAGAGTAGGCTTCTGGGTTGGACTTGGTGATCCTGAGGGTCTCTTCCAACCTGAATGTTTCTGTGAGGCAGTTTGTGTCTTCTTTTGCTGTCAATCTAGCCAAGGCAGGTGGGGGTACAAATCCCTGTAGAGGAGACTTACAATTTAGGATGTGGAGGTGCTGGAAGGTGTCCAGAGAAGGGCCAGGAGGATGAGCAGAGGGCTGGAGCACCTCTCCTATGAGGACAGACTGAAGGAGTTGGGGCTGTTCAGTCTGCAGAAGAGAAGGCTCCCAGGTGACCTCATTGTGGCCTTCCAGGATCTGAAGGGGGCTCCAGGAAGGCTGGGGAGGGACTGCTCAGGATGTCAGGGAGTGATAGGACTAGGGGGAATGGAATGAAGCTGGAGGTGGGGAGATTGAGGCTGGAGGTGAGGAGGAAGTTCTTCCCCATGAGAGTGGTGAAGCCCTGGAATGGGTTGTCCAGGGAGGTGGTTGAGGCCCTGTCCCTGGAGGTGTTTAAGCCCAGGCTGGATGAGGCTCTGGCCAGGCTGATGTAGTGTGGGGTGTCCCTGCCCATGGCAGGGGGTTGGAACTAGATGATCCTTGTGGTCCCTTCCAACCCTGAATGATACTATGATACTGTGATGAGTCTGGGTCTTTACAAGAAGAACCAAACCAATCCACCAACCAACCAAACATACCAAAACCCAATCAAAACTACACTCCAACCCAAATTCAAACAAACTAATTGAAAACTGAGTCACTCTGTGGCAACCTGAAACAATACTGCAGCTTAAAGAAGTCCTCAGCTCTGGAGCCCTGCTCAGGACCAGTTTAGCATCTTTTGTCTATTGCACCTGCTTTTTGTCAGGGGTTCCTGTGCACCATTTCTTCAGCCTGCTCTGAATCTGGGCCTGTGGTGACACTGTCATTTTTTTTCTGCCCCATGCTTTCAATCTGCTTCATCTTCTCTGGGTTCTTGACAGCTGATTCTCCTCCCAGGCTCTTCTTTTGCCACCAGCATCTTGTAGTCAGTGCCCAAGAGCTGACGTAGCACAGAATCACCAAGGTTGGAAGAGACCTCAAAGATCATCAAGTCCAACCTGTCACCACAGACCTCATGACTAGACCATGGCACCAAGTGCCACATCCAATCCCCTCTTGAACACCTCCAGAGATGGGGACTCTACCACCTCCCTGGGCAGCACATCCCAATGGCTAACAACTCTCTCTGGGAAGAACTTTCTCCTCACCTCCAGCCTAAACCTCCCCTGGCACAGCTTGAGACTGTGTCCTCTTGGTCTGGTGCTGCTTGCCTGCCTGGGAGAAGAGACCAACCCCCACCTGGCTACAACCTCCCTTCAGGGAGTTGTAGAGAGCAATGAGGTCTCCCCTGAGCCTCCTCTTCTCCAGGCTAAGCAACCCCAGCTCCCTCAGCCTCTCCTCACAGGGCTGTGTTCAAGGCCTCTCCCCATCTTTGTTGCCCTTCTCTGGACACCTTCAAGTCTCTCAATGTCCTTCTTAAACTGAGGGGCCCAGAACTGGACACAGGACTCAAGGTGTGGCCTAACCAGTGCAGTGTACAGGGGCAGAATGACTTCCCTGCTCCTGCTGGCCAAACTCTTCCTGATGCAGGCCAGGATGCCATTGGCCTTCTTGGCCCCTGGGCACACTGCAGGCTCATGTTTAGGCAGCTGTCAATCAGCACCCCCAGGTCCCTCTCTGCCTGGCTGCTCTCAGCCACTCTGACCCCAGCCTGTAGTTCTGCATGGGGTTGTTGTGGCCAAAGTGCAGCCCCTGGCACTTGGACTTGTTGAATGCCATCCTGTTGGACTCTGCCCACCTGTCCAGTCGGTCAAGGTCCCTCTGCAGAGCCCTTCTGCCCTCTAACTGACCAACATCTGCTCCCAGCTTGCTGTCATCTGCAAATTTGCTGATGTAGGTAGGCCCTTATGGGACATGTGTAGAGAGCTGGGGGCTGGTGGACCTTAAAAGGAGAGGCAAACTGCAGCTAGCCAGTTGGGCAGTGGCAGCCATGCAGCTCTGACTGCAGGCTCCCAGAAGCTGCTGCTGCATCTTGTAATGGGCCCAGGTTGCATCGGGTTGGAAGGGACCTTCAGAGGTTGGCTTACCCAACCCCCCTGCAGCCACACAAAGTTTGAAGGGATCTGACTTTCCCTCCCAGTTCCCAGAATATTCCTGTCACTTACTTATTACTCAACAACTTTGTAGCAGTCAAGTTCAGAGTCACAGCTTGCTCTGGCTTGGAAGGGAGCCTCCAAGGGCATCTTGTCCAACCCCCTGCAGCCAGCAGGACAGCTCCAGCTAGAGCAGGCTGCCCAGGGACACAGCCAGGCTGAGCTTGAGTGTTTCTAGGGACAGGGCCTCAACCATGTCCTTGGGCAGCCTGTGCCAGTGTCTCACCACCCTCCCTGTGCAGAGCTTCCTCCTGATGTCCAACCTTACTCTGCCCTGCTCCACTCTCAAACTACTGCCTCTTTGTTTTATCACTCCCAACCCTTGTCAAAAGTCCCTCCCTAGCTCTCCTGTAGCACCCTTCAGGTACTGGAAGGCTGCTCTAACATCTCCCTAGAGCTTCCTTGGCTGAACAGCCCCAGCTCTCTCATCCTATCCCCATAGGGCAGGCTCTCCAGCCCTCTGATCATCTTGGTGGCCTCCTCTGGACCCTCTCCAGCAGGTCTATGTCTCTCTTGTGTTTGGGGTGCCAGAGCTACCTAAACCAGCTCACTTTCCTTCAGGATGTGGCTGAAGAGGAGGAGTTTGTGCTGCTGATGCTGTCCTCACACTGCAGTGTTTTGTGCTTGCAGCAAAGTGGCTCTGCAGCGCTCCAGCGGCCTGGATGAGACTGGGGACATCGTGTGGTACCTGGCTCTCTGCCTCCTCCTCTCCTGGGTCATTGTTGGAGCTGTGCTGTTTAAAGGAATAAAATCTTCTGGAAAGGTAAGGAAGGAAGGAAGGGAGTTAAGAAAAGCAACTAGCAGGGTTTTTGCTCTGATCCTGCCCTTCCAGTGTCACTGAATCAATCAGGTTGGAAAAGACCTCAGAGATCATCAAGTCCAACCCAGCACCATCTGATCAGCTAAACCATGGCACTGAGTGCCTCATCCAGTCTTTCTTTAAACACTTCCAGAGAAGATGACTCCACCACCTCCCTGGACAGCACATTCCCATGGCCAATCTCTCTTGCTGGGAAGAATTTCTTCCTCACCTCCAGCCTAAACCTCCCCTGGCACAGCTTGAGACTGTGTCCTCTTGTTCTGGTGCTGCCTGCCTGGGAGAAGAGACCAACCCCCACCTGGCTACAACCTCCCTTCAGGGAGTTGGAGAGAGCAATGAGGTCTCCCCTGAGCCTCCTCTTCGCCAGGCTAAGCAACCCCAGCTCCCTCAGCCTCTCCTCACAGGGCTGTGCTGCAGACCCCTCCCCAGCCTCATTGCCCTTCTGGACACATTTGAGCATCTCAACATCTTAATCTGAGGGACACAGCAGTCAAGGTGTGGCCTATGTCAGCTGGACTCAGGGAGGATTAACAGAAGGCAGGATGCAGTCCTAACCCCCTGCTCTCTACTGGGCTCTGCAGGAGGCTTCCTTTCTGCTCCTTGGCTTCATAACTGCTACACAGAATATGCTCAAGGTGCTGATTCCACAGCAATTACTTAACACCTGGGTGCTCCACCAGCACTGCCAGGTGCTTGGGGACCCTGCTGCCATGCAGGTGGTTCAGGCTGAGCTTTTTGGCAGCCTGCTGCGAGGGAGCTGTGCAGGTGTGGGCACACACCCTGGCAACACCTGGCAATTACCTGCTCCTCCAGCCCAGCTGGGCTGCTTGGCCAATGCAGCTCCAGTGCAGCACACAGATGTGTGCCTGCAGGTTCCTGCCAGGTTGTGAAATGGGGCTTGTGCCTAAGATTCCAAACTGCTCTTAGGGACTAGATCCACAGGTGCTTGTTTGCAGACTCTGGCTCTGCTGGGGTACAGATAATGATGATGATAATAATAGTAATAATAGCAGTAGTAGAAGTGTGTGGGGGTGGTGGTGTTGTTTTGTTTGTGTTTTCCTTCCTTGGATCCCTTCCCTCATTGTGCCATTCCATGCTTCCTCACTCCTTGTCTTCCTCTCCTCAGCATGGATTTAGGAGGGGCAGGTCCTGCCTCACCAACCTGATCACCTTCTATGCCCAGGTGACTGCCTGGTGGATGTGGGGCAGGCTGTGGATGTGGTTTGCCTGGACTGCAGCAAGGCCTTTGACACCATCCCCCACAGCAAACTGCTGGCCAAGCTGTCAGCCCCTGGCTGGGACAGCAGCTCTCTGAGCTGGGTTAGGAACTGGCTGGAGGCTGAGCCCAGAGAGTGGTGGTGAATGGTGCCACAGCCAGCTGGCAGCCAGGCACCAGTGGTGTGCCCCAGGGATCAGTGCTGGGCCCCAGCCTGTTCAATATCTTTATTGATGATCTGGAGGAGGGGATGGAGTCCATTATCAGTAAGTTTGCAGATGCCAGCAAGCTGGGGGCAGGAGTTGATCTGATGGAGGGTTGGAGAGCTCTGCAGAGGGACCTGGACAGGCTGGACAGATGGGCAGAGGCCAAGGGCATCTAAGTGTCAGGTGGAAATGGATGAGCTTTAAGGTATCTCCCAGCCCAACCTATTCTGTGACTCTGTGAATCTATAATCTGCATGGAAGTAGCAAATACACAGCCAGGAAAGTTGGAGAGGGTGATGTGAGAGGTCGCTGGATCAGGTCATTAAACATAATCAGAGAGTGCTATGTCCTGGTGCACTTTGGCCAAAACAGCAGCCCCAGGCAGTGCTACAGGCTGGGATCAGAGTGGCTGAGAGCAGCCAGGCAGAGAGGGACCTGGGGGTGCTGGTTGACAGCTGCCTAAACATGAGCCAGCAGTGTGCCCAGGGGGACCAAGAAGGCCAATGGCATCCTGGCCTGCATTAGGAACAGTGTGGCCAGCAGGAGCAGGGAAGTCATTGTGCCCTGTGCTCAGCACTGCTTAGGCCACACCTTGAGTCCTGTGTCCAGTTCTGGGCCCCTCAGTTTAGAAAAGATGTTGAGCTGCTGGAAGGTGTCCAGAGAAGGGCAAGGAGGCTGGGGAGAGGCCTTGAGCACAGCCCTGTGAGGAGAGGCTGAGGGAGCTGGGGTTGCTTAGCCTGGAGAAGAGGAGGTTCAGGGGAGACCTTCTTGCTCTCTGCAACTCCCTGAAGGGAGGTTGTAGCCAGGAGGGGGTTGGTCTCTTCTCCCAGTCAACCAGCACCAGAACAAGAGGACACAGTCTCAAGCTGTGCCAGGGGAGGTTTAGGCTGGAGGTGAGGAAGAAATTCTTCCCAGCAAGAGAGATTGGCCATGGGAATGTGCTGCCCAGGGAGGTGGTGGAGTCACCATCCCTGGAGGTGTTCAGGAGGAGACTGGATGAGGCATTGGTGCCATGGTTGAGTTGTTGGGTGATAGGTTGGACTTGGTGATCTCAAAGGTCTTTTCCAACCTAGTTAATTCTTCTGTTCTGTTCCGTTCTATTCTATTCTATTCTATTCTATTCTATTCTATTCTATTCTATTCTATTCTATTCTATTCTATGCTGTTCTATGCTGTTCTGTTCTATTCCAGGGTTTCTAGAAGAAACCTTATATTCTGAAGGAGAAAAAAGGATCCAGCTGGCTCTGTGTTCAGCCTGATGTCTCCTCTTATTCTGCTTTCTCTGTGAAGCTTTCTGCCTCCCCCTGCCCCCATCTCAGCACTTCAGGGAGGAGTTTCTCTGCTTTCCCAGCCACAGTTGTTCTGCTGCATGGCTTCCTCTCAGATTCACATTCTTTGGGTTGCTGGCAGTTGGCTCTTCCTGTTGTCACTTCTGGCACAAAGGTAAAGCTCTCGGAGCAGTAAGGTAAGACTCAGAAGAATCTCGCTGGGCAGGAAGAAGGCAAAGATGAAAAGCAGAGACAGTTGACTGTTCTGGGCAAACATGAAGGAGGTCTTCAGCCCTGGCAGACTCACTGCTTGATGGTGCAATGCTCTGCCTTGGTGTAACCAGCAGTACCAGGGCAATTATCTGCCTGCATAACACTGAAACTGAGGCTTGAGAAACAAGAGCGGCGTTGAAGGTAGCCTGCAGGATAATAGCCCTGAGCCTGCCCTGGATCACACTGCCAGTGATGGAGGGAAACAGATGAGCTGTCCAGCATGGGGAAGGGAAGGCTCCAGGGAGACCTTAGAGCAGCCTTCCAGGACCTGAAGGGGGCTACAGGAAAGCTAAGGATGGACTTTTTATAAGGGCTTGTAGTGACAGGGTGAAAGGGAATGGAGTGGAGCTTGAGGAGGGGAGGTTGAGACTGGAGATTAGGGAGAAATTCTTTAGAGTGAGGGTGGGGAGACTCTGGCACAGGTTGCCCAGGGAGGCTGTGGATGTCTCCTCCCTGGAGGTGTTGAAGGCCAGGCTGGATGAGGCCTTGAGCAGCCTGGGCTGGTGGAAGGTGTCCCTGCCCATGGCAGGGGGTTGGAGTAGATGGTCTCTGAGGTCCCTTCCAACCTAAGTCAATCTGTATCCAAGAGAAACTGAAAGTCCTTGTTCCCAGGGGGGGTGGACAAAGCTTCCAGCATACTTCTTTGGTCTTATTGGTTTGCTTGGGTTTTTGTTTTGGGCTTTTTTGTGGGGTTTTTTGGGGGGGTGGTAGTTGATTAGATAGGGCTGGGTGATCAGTTGGACTTGATGATCTAGGAGGTCTCTTCCAACCTGGTTGATTCTGTGCTGGTTTTGATTTTGGTTGTGGTTTGGTTTGGTTTCCCCCCTTCCCCCCTTTGTTTTGGTGTTTGTGGTCTTTGTTCCTTTGATTTTGGGTTGTTGATGGGTTGTAGTTTTTTGCCTGTTTGTTCTCCACCTCCTCCCAGGTCTCATCAGGGGAATCCCATCCTGGTCACCTAATTTTGTCTGGTTTTCAGTTTGCATTTTCCCAGAGGCAGTGGAAGAGAGCTGTGGGTTAGCTTGGCTTGCTGCAGCACTCAGTGATGTCAGAGAGCACGTTCCTGAAAGCGGTGAAGGGCTGTCTGCACAGTGGATGTGTGGCTTGGGCCTTCTGCTGGAATGCAGCTCCAGAACTGGCTGAGCCAGATGGTTGTGGCCAGCAGCACCAGGGATGGAATTCTGCCCTGTGCTGGGCACCAGTGAGGCCTCACCTCTAGCACTGTGTGCAGCTCTGGGCCCTCACTGCCAGAAAGATGTTGAGGTGCTGGAGCAGGTCCAGAGGGGAGCAACCAGACTAGAGAAGGGATGGAAGGAAAGTCTGATGAGGAGAGACTGAGGGAGCTAATAGACTCGGGGGGGACCTTACCACACTCTACAGGTACCTGAAGGGAAGTTGTAGTCAGTGGGAGTCAGGCTCTGCTCCCAGGCAGCTTGTGACAAGACAGAGGGCATGGCCTGAGGCTGTGCCAGGGGAGGGTTAAGTTGGATGTTAGGAAGCAATTCCTCATGGAAAGGGGAATGAGACACTGGGATGTGCTGCCCAGGGAGGTGGTGGAGTCACCATCCCTGGAGGTGTTTAAGGAGAGGCTGGATGTGGCACTCTGGGACGTGGTGTGGCTGGTGTGGTGGTGTTGGGTCACAGGCTGGGCTGGATGAGCTCAGAGGTCTGTTCCAGCCTCAACAATTCCATGATTCTGCTTAGTGCTCAGAGCGAATCCACTTCCCTGGTCACCTGTTTTATTGTACCAGCAGAGCTTAGCCTAAAGCCTGCTCATTCCTCCTGCAGGGTGCTCTCTGCATCCCCTGGCTTCTAATGTGTCTTGTTGCACTTCTCCCTGCAGGTTGTCTACTTCACTGCCATCTTCCCTTATGTCATCCTGCTCATCCTGCTGGTGCGAGGAGCCACCTTGGAGGGGGCTCGGGAGGGCATCGAGTACTACATTGGCAAACAGTCCAACATCACCAAGCTGATGGAGGCAGAGGTGAGAGCTGCCCTCACTGCTGGAAGGGACACACACTCCTGTGCTTCTAAGGGCTTGTCACAGGATCACAGGATGCTAGGGGTTGGAAAGGACCTCCAGAGATCATTAAGTTCAACCCCCTGCCAGAGCAGGAGCATGGAATCCAGCACAGGTCACACAGGAACACATCCAGAGGGGGCTGGGAAGGAGACTCCACAACCTCTCTGGGCAGCCTGCTCCAGGGCTCTGGGACCCTCATAGGGAAGAAGTTCCTCCTCATGTTACAGTATCACAGAATCACCAAGGTTGGAAGAGACCTCAAAGATCACCGAGTCCAACCTGTCACCACAGACCCCATGACTAAACCATGGCACCAAGTGCCACATCCAATCCCCTCTTGAACACCTCCAGGGATGGGGACTCCACCACCTCCCTGGGCAGCACATTCCAATGGCCAACAACTCTCTCGCTGAAGAACTTTCTCCTCACCTCCAGCCTAAACTTCCCCTGGCGCAGCTTGAGACTGTGTCCTCTTCTTCTGGTGCTGGTTGCTAGAGAGAAGAGACCAACCTCTTCCTGGCTACAAGCACCTTTCAGGTAGTTGTAGAGAGCAAGAAGGTCTCCCTGAGCCTCCTCTTCTGCAGGCTAAGCAACCCCAGCTCCCTCAGCCTCTCCTCATAGGGCTGTGCTCAAGGCCTCTCCCCAGCCTTGTTGCCCTTCTGTTGAGGTGGAACCTCCTGTGCTGGAGTTTCCATCCCTTGCCCCTTGTCCTATCCTAGGGCACAACTGAGCAGAGCCTGTCCCCTCCCTCTTGACCCCCACCCTCAGCTATTGATAGACATTAATCAGATCCCCTCTCAGCCTTCTCCTCTCCATTCTAAACAGCCCCAGGACTCTCAGATTTTCCAGCCCCATCTGGATGTGTTCCTGTGTGACCTGTGCTGGATTCTATGCTCCTGCTCTGGCAGGAGGGGTTGGACTTGAAGATCTTTGGAGGTCCCTTCCAACCCCTAACCTGGGGTCTGAGCAGTGACTCTCACAGTAATTTTTTCCCTCTTCTTGTTTGTGGCAGGTCTGGAAAGATGCAGCCACCCAGATCTTCTTCTCGCTGTCGGTGGCGTGGGGCGGCCTCGTTGCGCTCTCTTCCTACAACAAGTTCAACAACAACTGCTACTCAGATGCTATTTTTGTTTGTGTCACCAACTGTGCCACCAGCATCTTTGCTGGCTTTGCCATATTCTCCATCTTGGGGCACATGGCATTTGTGTCTGAGAGACCTGTTTCAGAGGTGGTGGACTCAGGTAGGTCCATTGCGACGTGGTTGGGGTCAGGACTCGCTCTGACCAAGGCCTGGGAATTAACCTCCTTCCTTCCACTGCCCACCAGGGTTTGATCTGGCTTTTGTAGCCTACCCAGAGGCTCTCTCCAGGCTACCAGTCTCTCCTCTGTGGTCCTTCTTGTTTTTCTTCATGCTCCTGCTCTTGGGCCTCGACTCTCAGTTTGCCAGCATAGGTGAGTAGGGTTCTGAGCAAGCTATGGTGCTCCAGCTGGCTGTTAACCTTCAATGGCACTGCTCAAACCCCACCCCCCTTCCTTTGCAGAGACACTTACCACCACCTTGCAAGATATATATCCTCAAGCAATGAAGAAGTTAAGGGTCCCCATCACCCTGGGGGTCTGCATCGTGCTCTTCTTGCTTGGTCTTATCTGTGTTACTCAGGTAAGACATCAAATGATTCTTATGGGCCTGGGCTTGGTTCTGCTGCAAGAGCTAAACTCAGCTCAAAGCAACCTTTCCAGCTGCTCCTCTTTGCATGGATTGAAATGATTCTTATAGCCCTGGGCTTGGTTCTGCTGCAAGTGCTGAACTCAGCTCAAAGCAGCCTTCCCAGCTGTTCCCTCCCTGCATGGATTGAAATGATTCTTATAGCCCTGGGCTTGGTTCTGCTGCAAGTGCTAAACTCAGCTCAAAGCAGCCTTCCCAGCTTCTCCTCTCTGCATGGATTGAAATGATTCTTATAGCCCTGGCTTTGGTTCTGCTGCAAGTGCTAAACTCAGCTCAAAGCAGCCTTCCAGCTGCTCCTCTCTGCATGGACTGAAATGATTCTTATGGGCCTGGGGTTACTCATGCTGCAAGTGCACAACTCAGCTCAAAGCACCCTTCCAGATGTTCCCTGTTTGCATGGATTGAAATGATTCTTATAGCCCTGGTTCTGGTTCTGCTGCAAGTGCTAAACTCAGCTCAAAGCAACCTTTCCAGCTGCTCCTCTCTGCATGGATTGAAATGATTCTTATAGCCCTGGGCTGGGTTCTGTTGCTAGTGCTGAACTCAGCTCAAAGCACCCTTCCAGCAGTTCTCTCTCTGCATGGACTGAAATGCTTCTTATAGCCCTGGGGTTAGTAATGCTGCAAGTGCTAAACTCAGCTCAAAGCACCCTTCCAGCAGTTCCCTCTCTGCATGGACTGAAATGCTTCTTATAGCCCTGGGGTTAGTAATGCTGCAAGTGCTAAACTCAGCTCAAAGCACCCTTCCAGCAGTTCCCTCTCTGCATGGACTGAAATGCTTCTTATAGCCCTGGGGTTAGTAATGCTGCAAGTGCTCAACTCAGCTCAAAGCACCCTTCCAGCTGTTCCCTCCCTGCATGGATTGAAATGATTCTTATAGCCCTGGGCTTGGTTCTGCTGCAAGTGCTCAACTCAGCTCAAAGCACCCTTCCAGCTGTTCCCTCCCTGCATGGATTGAAATGATTCTTATAGCCCTGGGCTTGGTTCTGCTGCAAGTGCTCAACTCAGCTCAAAGCACCCTTCCAGATGTTCCCTGTTTGCATGGATTGAAATGATTCTTATAGCCCTGGTTCTGGTTCTGCTGCAAGTGCTAAACTCAGCTCAAAGCAACCTTTCCAGCTGCTCCTCTCTGCATGGATTGAAATGATTCTTATAGCCCTGGGCTGGGTTCTGTTGCTAGTGCTGAACTCAGCTCAAAGCACCCTTCCAGCAGTTCCCTCTCTGCATGGACTGAAATGCTTCTTATAGCCCTGGGGTTAGTAATGCTGCAAGTGCTCAACTCAGCTCAAAGCACCCTTCCAGCTGCTCCTCTCTGCATGGACTGAAATGATTCTTATGGGCCTGGGGTTACTCATGCTGCAAGTGCTCAACTCAGCTCAAAGCAGCCTTCCCAGCTGTTCCCTCTTTGCATGGATTGAAATGATTCTTATAGCCCTGGGGTTAGTAATGCTGCAAGTGCACAACTCAGCTCAAAGCAACCTTTCCAGCTTCTCCTCTCTGCATGGATTGAAATGATTCTTATGGGCTTGGGTCAGGTTCTGCTGCAAGTGCTCAACTCAGCTCAAAGCAGCCTTCCAGCTTCTCCTCTTTGTATGGATTGAAATGATTCTTATGGGCCTGGGTTTGTTTCTGCTGCAAGTGCTACTCAGCTCAAAGCACCCTTCCAGCTGTTCCCTCTCTGCATGGACTGAAATGATTCTTGTAGCCCTGGGTTAGTAATGCTGCAAGTGCTACACTCAGCTCAAAGCAGCCTTCCCAGCTGCTCCTCTCTGCATGGCTTGATCTAAGGACCTCTTCAATTCTCTCAGTGCTCTTGGACATGCAAATAAGGAATTCCCAGAGGGAAGGGTTGAATAACCTGAAGGCTTTCTGTGGTTATTGGACTGGGATGTGCTTTTGACATAGAAGGCCTGGAGGCTGTGACCTGCTCCTCAGTTCAGGAGGTTATTTGTGTGGTTTCAAGCACACATGCAGTGTGTCTGCAGTGCTGTGGGTGCCCCTGAGAGATGCTGATGGGAACTTTTTTGATCCAATAGGACAGAATCTGAGCAATGGCCTCATTTAATACTCTCTTGAGAGCTTTAAAGCTCAGATGTTCCAAATGTAAACCTTGCTCTCAGCTCTTTCTGTAGAGCCTGGTAGTAGTACACAGCCTACAGGATTTTATCTGAGGTGCTTTCATCTGCATGAAGATGTTGCTGGGACTGGGTAGGTTTTAACCTCTCTGTTGTTTGCTCCACAGGCAGGAATTTACTGGGTTAACCTCATAGATCACTTTTGTGCTGGATGGGGAATCCTTATTGCAGCTCTCCTGGAGATAATTGGCATCATCTACATTTATGGTAAATTACCTGTGCTGAAAATCCATGATTTGACAGAACCTCAGAGTGCTGGAGGCTGGGAGGGACTTGAGGAGATCATCTAGTCCAACCCCCTTGCTAAAGCAGGGGCACCCAGAGCAGCTTACCCCAGGATCACAATGGCCAGGCAGGTTTTGAAAGTCCCCAGAGAAGCAGACTCCACAACCTGGCTGATGGCTGAGGCCAGAGAGTGGTGGTGAATGGTGCCACAGCCAGCTGGCAGCCAGGCACCAGTGGTGTGCCCCAGGGATCAGTGCTGGGCCCCAGCCTGTTCAATATCTTTATCAATGATCTGGAGGAGGGGCTGGAGTCCATCATCAGTAAGTTTGCAGATGACACCAAGCTGGGGGCAGGATTTGATCTATTAAAGGGTAGGAGAGCTCTGCAGAGGGACCTGGACAGGCTTGACAAGAGTCCAAGAGCATGAGATTGAACAAGTCCAAGTGCCAGGTTCTGCACACTGGCCACAACAACTCCATGCAGTGCTACAGGCTGGGGACAGAGTGGCTGAGAGCAGCCAGGCAGTGAGGGACCTGGGGGTAGTGGTTAACAGCAGCTGAACAGGAGCCAGCAGTGTGGCCAGGGGGCCAAGAAAGCCAATGGCAGCTTGGCTTGGATCAGAATCAGGGTGGGCAGCAGGGTCAGGAGGTGATCATCCCCCTGTGCTCAGCACTGCTGAGGCCACACCTGGAGTGCTGTGTTCAGAGCTGGGCTCCTCACTCCAGGAGGGACATTGAGGGGCTGGAGCCTGTCCAGAGCAGGGCAATGAGGCTGGAGAAGGGGCTGCAGCACCTGGGCTGCAAGGAGGGGCTGAGGGAGCTGGGAGACCTCATTGCCCTCTACAGCTCCCTGAAGGGAGGTTGGAGTGAGGAGGGGGCAGCCTCTGCTCCTTGGTGGCAAGGGACAGGAGCAGAGGCAATGGCTCCAAGCTGCAGCAGGGGAGGTTCAGGCTGGGTGCTAGGAAATAGTTCTTCCCAGAGAGGGATCTCAGACATTGGAAAAAGCTGCCCAGGGCAGTGCTGGAGTCACCACCCCTGGGGGGGTTCCAGCAGCCTTTGGAGCTGGTGCCTAGGGATGTGGTTCAGGATTGAGCCTGAACTCGGTGGCAGGTTGGACTGGATGAGCTTTGAGGTCTCTTCCAAGTGGCTGTTTTCTGTGATGATTTTTCTAACCCTTTTTGGTGAACCACATCTGCAAGGGAGGCACCTGCTTCCCAAAGCAACCCATGGCTGTCTTCCAACAGGAGGGAACAGGTTCATTGAAGACATTGAAATGATGATTGGGAAGAAGAGTTGCTCCTTCTGGCTGTGGTGGAGACTCTGCTGGTTCTTCATCACCCCTGTGCTGCTAGCGGTGAGTGGGGCTGGCTGCCTTGTGCCAGGGGGACACAGCTTAGGAGCTGGGTACTGCAGAGGTTCAGTGCTGAGTGTCCAGGCTGTGGCTGTGCCAGTGAAGCAAACTCCATTGCTGCCTGTGCTTCCTGCTCCTTGGGTGCTCTCCAGGAGAAGCTGGACCTTCAGATCTCTGCCTGGTCAGCTGGCTCTGCCCTCCAGGGAGTGACACAGAGCAACCAGAGTGCCCATTTCAGGAGCTGGATTGGCTTTAGTTCAGACTGAGACACAAGAGAAGACAGCAGAGAGGGACCTGGGGCTGCTGGTGGATAGCGGCTGAACATGAGCCCGTAGTGTGCCCAGGAGGCCAAGAAGGCCAATGGCATCCTGGCCTGTGTCATGAACAGTGTGACCAGCAGGAGCAGGGAGGTCATTCTGCCTGAGGCTCCAAACCCCCCCGGCCGGGGCCTGAGGCTCCGTATCCCCCTGGCCAGGGCCTGAGGCTCCAAACCCCCCCGGCCGGGGCCTGAGGCTCCGTATCCCCCTGGCCAGGGCCTGAGGCTCCAAACCCCCCCGGCCGGGGCCTGAGGCTCCGTATCCCCCTGGCCAGGGCCTGAGGCTCCAAACCCCCCTGGCCGGGGCCTGAGGCTCCGTATCCCCCTGGCCAGGGCCTGAGGCTCCAAACCCCCCCGGCCGGGGCCTGAGGCTCCGTATCCCCCTGGCCAGGGCCTGAGGCACCGAACCCCCCCGGCCGGGGCCTGAGGCTCCGTATCCCCCTGGCCAGGGCCTGAGGCTCCAAACCCCCCCGGCCGGGGCCTGAGGCTCCGTATCCCCCTGGCCAGGGCCTGAGGCACCGAACCCCCCTGGCCGGGGCCTGAGGCTCCAAACCCCCCCTGGCCGGGGCCTGAGGCTCCAAACCCCCCCGGCCGGGGCCTGAGGCTCCGTATCCCCCTGGCCAGGGCCTGAGGCACCGAACCCCCCCGGCCAGGGCCTGAGGCACCGAACCCCCCCGGCCGGGGCCTGAGGCACTGAACCCCCCTGGCCAGGGCCTGAGGCACCGAACCCCCTGGCTGGGGCCTGAGGCACCGAACCCCCCCGGCCAGGGCTTGAGGCACCAAACCCCCTCGGCCGGACCCTGAGGCACCGAACCCCCTCGGCCGGGGCCTGAGGCTCCAACCGCTGCACAACTGTTCTCACCCTCAGAAAGCAAGAGGGAGCTTGGCAACAGGGTGCAGGTTCAAGCTAGCTCAAGTTAACTGCTTTCCTCTCTTCCATCTCTGTGTAACAGGCAATTTTGGTCTGGTCTTTGGCCACCTTTACAAGCCCCTCCTATGGCTCCCTGCCATATCCAGTCTGGGGCACTGCTGTTGGCTGGTGCATGATTATCTTCTGTGTCATCTGGATCCCCATCGTTGCTGTTGTGAAGCTGATGAAAGCTGAAGGCAACCTTTGGCAGGTAAGGGCACAACAGGTTGGCATCACCCTAAATCCTGCTTCCCTTGCCATGATTGGGAATCACAGGATGGTGGGGAGTTGGAAGGGACCTCCTCAAATCACAGACTCACCAGGGGTGGAAGAGACCTCAAAGATCATCAAGTCCAACCCGTCACCACAGACCTCATGACTGAATCAAGTCCAATCCCCCTGCTAGAGCAGCTGCACCTAGGGCAGGTCGTACAGGAACCTGTCCAGGAGGATTCTGAAAGCCTCCAGAGAAGGAGATTCCTCCACAACCCTCTCTGGCCAGCTTGGCTCAGTGGTCTGCTACCCTCAGAGTGGTTTGTTCTATCTTCTACAACAGAGGTTCAGTCCCTTGAGGTGTTTTGTTAATTGGATTTCTAGACCAAACCACCTCTACCAGCTGCATCAGAGGCAGGTTTACCCTGCTCTGTTCTGACAACCTTAGAATGGCTTAGGTTGGAAGGGACCTTGGAGATCCAACCCCCCTGCCATGGGCAGGGACACCTCCATGAGACTTGGCTGCCCAAAGGCCTCATCTAGTCTGGCCTTCAACAGCTCCAGGCAAGGGACATCCACAGCCTCCCTGGGCAGCCTGTGCCAGAGTCTCACCACCCTCACACTGAAGAACTTCTTCCTCAGCTCCAGTCTAGCCCTGCTCTTCCTCAGCTTCAAACCCTTCCCCCTTGGCCTGCCTCCAGACACCCTCAGCAAAAGTCTCTCTGCAGCTTCCTGCAGGATCCCTTCAGGTCCTGGCAGGCAGCTCTGAGGTCCCCCTGGAGCCTTCTCTTCTCCAGGCTGCACACCCCCAGCTCCCTCAGCCTGTCCCCATGGCAGGACTGCTCCAGCCCTTGGATCATCCTTGTGGCCTCCTCTGGCCTCACTCCAGCAGCTCTGTGTCCTCCTTCTGCTGGGGACAGCAGATCTGGAGGCAGGATTGGAGGTGAGGTATGGGCAGAGCAGAGTCAAAGGGCAGAATCCCCTCTGCTGCCCTGCTGCCCACCCTGCTCTGGCTGCAGCCCAGCACACAGCTGCCTGCTGGGCAGCAGGAGGCACTGCTGGCTCCTGGGGAGCTGCTCAGCACCCAACACCCCCAAGGCTTTTTCTGCAGGGCTGCTCTCAACCCACTCTGCACCCAGCCTGGATTGGTGTCTGGGCTGGCCCAACCCAAAGCCTAATTCTCTGTGAGTGTCCCCACACACTCAGCAGTGCTTTGCATGGTCTCTGTTGTTACTTCAGCTGCTTTATGTTCTCTGAAAGATTTTTATCTCCATATCCTTTTCTGGGGTTTTGCCTCCTGTTCCTCAAAGAAAGGAGCAGGTGCAAGGTCTGGGAGATGCTGCTCTTGCCCAGCTTTGCCCAGGGCTCCTCTTGCCCACAGCTTTCCCAGCTTGTTTGACTCGAGTGTCCAGAATCCACCCAACCCAAAGAGGTTTGGAATTATTTTACAGTGCTTTGGCAATCTGTTTGTCCCCCTGGACTCAGCACTGGGGAGGCCACACCTTGAGTCCTGCCTTCAGTTTTGGGGCCCTCGCTCCAAGAAGGACATTGAGAGGCTGGAGCAGGCCCAGAGAAGGACAATGAAGCTGGGGAAGGGTCTGGAGAACAGGGCTGGGGAGGAGCAGCTGAGGGAGCTGGAGTTTGTTTAGTGAAGAGGAGGCTGAGGGAGACCTCATTGCTCCATAGCTCCCTGAAAGGAGTTTGCAGTGAGGCTGTGCTCCCTAGTCTCAAGTGATAGGATGAGAGAAAATGGCCTCAAGTTGCACCAGGGGAGGTTTAGGTTGGGCATGAGGAGAAGCTTCTTGACTGAAAGGGTTCTCAAAGCCTGGCACAGGCTGCCCAGGGAGGTGGCCGAATCCCCCAGACCTGGAGGTGTTTCAGAGAGGTGGTGCTGAGAGCACATTTGGCAGAGCTAGAGAAGGGTTGCACTCAGATCATCTCAGAGGTGTTTTGCCACCACAAGGCTTCTGGTTCTGGTGCTCTGCTGAGCTGCAAGGCCCACCTAGAGCTCCATCTTCCCTGAAGCATTGCCAGCAGCCTGGTCTAAGGTGAGTGCATCTCGGCTTTGTTTTGCAGCGCCTTGTCAGCTGCTGCAGGCCTGCTCCCAACTGGGGCCCCTACCTCCAGTCCAACCGAGGGGAAAGGTACAGCCACGTTGTGGACCCCAAAAAGAAGGAGCTGGAGATCCCCACTGTGTCTGCCTTTGTGTGCACCCAGCACTGAGCTGCCTGCTTGGACCAGGGATGTGGAGTCTTGGGGGGGTGGTTTTGGAACCACCTTCCTGAGATTTTAATGTAAGCCTTAAAAAGCGACGACGGCGAAGAGCAGCAGCACAGAACGCAGCCCAAGCCTCTGCCCTCCACCACCCAGCTGAGAGTGAGCCATGCTATTTATTTGTACAGTGCTGGAGAGGACCACAGCAGTTAACTTAGCCTCTTGAGATCCCCCCAGGGATTGGGGGTGAGAGGCCAGGAGAATGCATCGCAGGCTTCCCAGGCCCAGGGACTGGACATGCTTCACCCCCTCCAAACCCCCTCCAGCTGGACTGCAGATGTGGGTGTGGAAGAGAGGAAGGACTCAGGCTGGTGCTCCTCAGCTGCAGGAGCCTGGAGCCAAAAGAGTGCTGTGCCTGCATGTCCCCATGTGCCACATGCAGCTGCTCCCTCCTCTTGTGCTTGGCCAGCCAGAGGGGGAGGGGTGTGCTGCTGCCTGCCACAGTGCCTCAGGGAACAGGAGTCATCCCTCCTCTGCCTGAGCCTTGCTCAGTGCTGGGAGGCTGCTCATGGTCGGATGCTGACTCCTGTCTGTGTGTGATTGTGTCTTGTGTGCTCATCTAAATGTTGGAAACAAGGCTTCCTTCTGCTGCTTCTCATTCCCCTGGGGATCCCCAAGGAGGAGCCATCTCTTGTCTCCTGCTCCATGCTCAGAGTTCATCTCTAACTAAAACCAATCCCTTGTTTCCATAGTCTCTCATCAGGCTGCAAGATGCAAGAGCAGTCATTGATTTCTGCCCCCTTCTCTGCTCACCAAGCCTTTACCCAGCAGTTAATTCACATAATGGGTTGGGTTGGAAGGGATCTTGAAGATCATCCAGCTCCAACCCCCTGCCATGGGCAGGGACACCTCCCACCAGCACAGCTTGCTCAAGGCCTCATCCAACCTGGCCTTCAACACCTCCAGGGAGGAGGCAGCCACAACCTCCCTGTTCCAGTGTCTCCCCACCCTCACTGTAAAGAATTTCTTCCTCATCTCCCCTCTCCCAGCTCAAAACCATTGTCCCTTGTCCTGGCACTCCCAGCGCTTGTCAGAAGTCCTTCCCTATCTCTCCTGCAGCCCCTTCAAGTACTGGAAGGCTGCTCTAAGGTCTCCCCAGAGCCTTCTCCAGGCTGAACAGCCCCAACTCTCTCAGCCTGGCCCCACAGGGGAGCTTCTCCACCCCTCTGATTGTCTTGGGGGCCTCCTCTGGACCCTCTCCAGCAGCTCCAGGTCCTTCTTGCACTGGGGGCCCCAGAACTGGAGGCAGTGCTGCAGGTGGGGTCTGAGCAGAGCAGAGGGGCAGAATCCGCTCCCTGTGCTGCTGCTCTCCCTGCTCTGGCTGCAGCCCAGCACATGGTTGGCCCCTGCATCTTTCACTCAGGCTTGGTTTTTTCCCTTCCAGTGGAGGCCCAAAGTGCCTTTTTAAAGGTTCAGGCAGGGGTGTTAGTGCTGTGGTAGAGCCAAAAGCTTTACCCTGAAAGGAGGTCAGCTACCTTGTCATGCTGGCACCCCAACATTTGCTGAAGGCAGGAGGGCAGTGCAAAGGGAAGGAATTGGTAATGGGAGCAAAGATTTAATGCTTTTACCTAGGCAGGAGGGGCTTAGGTTAAGGAGAAGCTGACTTCACTTGGAATCCAGGTGGGTTCCTGATGAAGGGAAGAAGACCTCTGGCTTTTGTGTGCTAAGGAAGGTCTCTCCCTGTGAGCAGGGATCCTTGGGAAGGGCACAGCAGGCTAGGAAGCTGTCACCTCCTCTCAGGGCTTTGTCGCTCTCTGTGGACACGAAGGAGTGTGGCTAGTGGCTTGGTGCCCAAGCTGCTTCCCTTGCTCTGTGCTTCATCCTTCCAACACTTCCTGGCAAATAAAATGTGATTGATTTTTTTCCTAATCAAAGCCATTAAGGTTTGAGTGGTTTGGGGACTGAAAAGGAGATTGGGTTTTGTTTCAGGCTTTTGTGTGGAGGGCAGGTGTTGGGGAGGGGAGGATCACCACCCCTCCTAGGACCCTAACCCTGTGGGAGGTTCAGCTGCAGGGAGTTTCTCGCAGATCTCATGCAAGAGCTCTGCCTTGGGGCAGGCTCAGAGCAGGCAGAGAGTAATCACAGGCCCACAGGATCTTAGGGCTTGGAATGGACCCAAAGAGATCACTGAGTCCAACCCCCCTGCCAGAGAAGGACCACAGAATCCAGCACAGGTCACACAGGGACACATCCAGATGGGGCTGGAAAAGCTCCAGAGCAGGAGACTCCACAACCTCTCTGGGCAGCCTGCTCCAGGGCTCTGTGAGCCTCACAGGGAACAAGTTCCTCCTCATGTTGAGGTGGAAGCTCCTGTGCTGGAGTTTCCATCCCTTGTCCTATCCCAGGGTGCAAGTGAGCAGAGCCTGTCCCTGTCCCCTCCTTTCCCAGAGGAGGGGAAAGATCAGAGTGTACGAGAATGGCCTATCCCTCAAAGGGAGAAAGACCCTGGGAAGGGAATTGGCAGGTCTCATCGACAGGGCTTTAAACTGGATTTGAAGGGGGAAGGGGCTGGAACCAGTCCCCCCAGGCAGGACTCTGGGGGTGACAAGCCAGCGCCAGGGGTGAAGCCAGCAGCCCAGCTGCAGTGCATGTACACTAATGCACGAAGCATGGGCAGCAAACAAGAGGAGCTGGAAGCCTTGCTGCAGCAGGAAAGTTATGATGTAGTTGCCATCACAGAGACGTGGTGGGACGACTCACATGACTGGAGTGCTGCAATTGACGGTTACAGGCTCTTCAGGAGAGACAGGCAAGGAAGAAGGGGTGGAGGGGTGGCCCTGTACATCAGGGAGGCACTAGATGCCATTGAGATGGAGATCAGGGACCATCAGGTTGAATGCTTGTGGGTGAGAATTAGAGGGAAAGCCAACAGGGCTGACACCCTGGTTGGTGTCTGTTATAGACCACCCAACCAGGAGGAAGATGTTGATGAAGCATTCTATAAGCAGCTTAAGGCTGTCTCAATATCACCTGACCTTGTTCTCATGGGCGACTTCAACCTGCCTGACATCTGCTGGGATCTCAACACGGCAGAGAGGAGACAGCCTAGGAGGTTCTTAGAGTGCATGGAGGACAGCTTCTTATCCCAGGTGCTGCGAGAGCCTACCAGGGGCAAGGCTCTGCTTGACCTCCTCTTCACCAACAGGGAAGGGCTGGTGGGGATGTGGTGGTTGGAGGTGTTTAGGGGCCATGACCTCCTCTTCACCAACAGGGAAGGGCTGGTGGGGATGTGGTGGTCGGAGGTGTTTAGGGCCCATGACCTCCTCTTCACCAACAGGGAAGGGCTGGTGGGTGATGTGGTAGTTGGAGGTGTTTAGGGGCCATGACCTCCTCTTCACCAACAGAGAAGGGCTGGTGGGGATGTGGTAGTTGGAGGTGTTTAGGGGCCATGACCTCTTCACCAACAGGGAAGGGCTGGTGGGGATGTGGTGGTTGGAGGTGTTTAGGGCCCATGACCTCCTCTTCACCAACAGAGAAGGGCTGGTGGGGATGTGGTGGTCAGAGGGTGTTTGGGGGCCATGACCTCCTCTTCACCAACAGAGAAGGGCTGGTGGGGATGTGGTGGTCAGAGGGTGTTTGGGGGCCATGACCTCCTCTTCACCAACAGGGAAGGGCTGGTGGGGGTGTGGTGGTCGGAGGTGTTTAGGGGCCAGCGACCATGAGATAATTGAATTTTCAGTACTGAGTCAATCTAAGAGGGGCAGCAAGAAGACTTCCACTCTGGGGTTGTAGCCAGGAGGGGGCTGGTCTCTTCTCTCAGGCAACCAGCACCAGAATGAGAGGACACAGTCTCAAACTACACCAGGGGAGGTTTAGGCTGAAGGTGAGGAGAAAGTTCTTCACTGAGAGAGTCGTTCACCATTGGAATGTGCTGCCCAGGGAGGTGGTGGAGTCACCATCCCTGGAGGTGTTCAAGAGGGGATTGGATGTGGCACTTGGAGCCATGGTTCAGTTGTCAGGAGGTGTTGGGTGACAGGTTGGACTTGATGACCTCTGAGGTCTTTTCCAGCCTTGGTGATTCTATGATTTTATGAAGGGAGGGATGGTTTCCTTCTCCTCTTTCCAGCAGGGACATGCAAGGGGTGAAGGCAGAAGAAGATCTTAGGAGGATGAGAGGGCTCTGCTCCTCCTCTCTCCCTGCCCTGTTTACTCCATGCTGGTGACCACCATCAGCTTTGCAAGGGAACAGCTGACAGCCTTTTGATCACAGCAGTGACAAACCTCAGAGCAGCAGCTGTGATGAAGAGCAGATGAAAAAGGGATGGATTTCCCCTTCCTGCTGCCTTCTGTGAGTAAATGGCAACACTTCCAACCCAGTGGCATTAAACTGTATGGGCAAGAAAGGTTGAGTCCTGCTTCTGCGTGGACTGGAGCCACCAACATGAGGCTTTCTATGGCATCAGCTCCTCCCTCACCAGCACAGTGAGTCCAGGAGGAAATAACAGCCAGGGAGGCAGGAAAGAAAAAATCCACCCCTGGGTTTTCCCCTTACCAAATCAAATGAGCTGTACTGAGGAGTTTCTTCATGGCTGGCTGGAGGTCCAATTTATTTCCTGTCAGACTCACATGCATCAGTGTGATGAGGACTGAGCAGCCTCTCCTCAATCAGAGCTGGACCTGGGGGTGCTGACTGAGAGCTGGCTGAACACAAGTCAGCAGTGTGCCCAGGGGGACCAAGAAGGCCAAGGGCATCCTGGCCTGCACCAGGAAGAGTGTGGCCAGCAGGAGCAGGGAGGTCATTGTGCCCTGTGCTCAGCACTGCTTAGGCCACACCTTGAGTCCTGTGTCCAGTTCTGGGCTCCTCAGCTTAGGAAAGATGTTGAGCTGCTGGAAGGTGTCCAGAGAAGGGCAAGAAAGCTGGGGAGGGGTCTGGAGCACAGCCCTGTGAGGAGAGGCTGAGGGAGCTGGGGTTGCTTAGGCTGGAGAAGAGGAGGCTCAGGGGAGACCTTCTTGCTCTCTGCAACTCCCTGAAGGGAGGTTGCAGCCAGCTGGGGGTTGGTCTCTTCTCCCAGGCAAGCAGCAGCAATACAAGAGGACACAGTCTCAAGTTGTGCCAAGGGAAGTTTAGGCTGGGGGTGAGGAGAAAGTTCTTCACTGAGAGAGGAATTGGCCACTGGAATGTGCTGCCCAGGGAGGTGGTGGAGTCCCCATCCCTGGAGGTGTTCAAGAGGGGACTGGATGTGGCACTCGGTGCCATGGTCTAGTCATGAGGTCTGTGGTGACAGGTTGGACTCGATGAGCTTTGAGGTCTCTTCCAACCTTGGTGATACTGTGATACTGTGACTATGAATTCCTTACCTGCCTCCAAAAGCTCTGCTCACCATAAGTACTGCTTGTCCTCACCACCTTGGAGACAGTTTGCAGGCTTTTGAAGCTTGTAAGCTGAGGCAGTGCTGACAGTCTGAGCCCCCATCTTCCATTCATAACCCCCCAAGAACTGGTGGTGTTGGGTGCACGGCATGGAGTGCCAAGGGAGGTGGAGTGACAAAACCCAGCCAGCTTAGCCTGTCTGCCACAGGACATAGAAAACAGAAGCACAGAACCATTAAGGCTGGAAAAGCCCTCCAGGGTCATCCAGTCCAACCAGCAACGCAACACCACCATGGACAACAAACCATGGCCCCAAGTGCCATGGCCACAGGATTCTTGAACACCCACAGGGATGGGGACTCCACCACCTCCTGTGCCAATCCCTGACCACCCTTGCAGCAAAGACATTTTTCCTCATCTCCAACCTAAACCTCCCAAGGTACAACTTGAGGCTCTTGCCTCTCCTCCTATCACCTGGTACTAGGGAGAAGAGACCAACCCCCACCTGAGTTGCTTGTTGGAGGCTGGCACTAGGCTGCTTTCCTGACTGAAGCTACAAGACTTAACTATCCCTCATGGCAGGGGGGCAGGAACTAGATGATCTTTAAGATCACTTCCCTTAAGTCACCTTCCCTAAAGGTGTTCAAGAAACCTGTGGCCATGGCACCTGGGGCCCTGGGTTGGTGGCCATGATGGGGTTGGGTTGATGCTTGGACTGGGTGATCTTGGAGGCCTTTTCCTTCCTTACCAATTCTCTGATTCTATATTGGTAAACAGAATCACAGAATTAACCCAGATTGGAAAAGACCTCAGAGGTCCTCAAGTCCAACCTAGCACCCAGGACCATCTGATCAACTAAACCATGGCACCAAGTGCCTCATCCAGGCTCTTCCTAAACACCTCCAGGGATGGTGACTCCCTGGGTAGCACATTCCCATGGCCAATCTCTCTTGCTGGGAAGAATTTCTTCCTCACCTCCAGCCTAAACCACCCTGGTACAGCTTGAGACTGTCACTGCTTGCCTGGGAGAAGAGACCAATCTCCACCTGGCTGCAACCTCCTGAAGGGCAGTCTCCCCTGAGCCTCCTCTTCTCCAGGCTAAGCAACCCCAGCTCCCTCAGCCTCTCCTCACAGGGCTGTGCTCCAGACCCCTCCCCAGCCAGCAATACTGCAGGCTTGGGGCAGTGTGGCTGGAAAGCTGTTGGCAGAAAGGGACCTGGGGGTGCTCATGGACAAGCAGCTGAACAGGAGCCAGCAGTGTGCCCAGGGGGCCAAGAAAGCCAAAGACCTCCTGGCTGGGATCAGCAATGCTGTGTCCAGCAGCAACAGGGAAAGGATTGTCCCCTGGCACTCCCTGAGTGCTGTGTCCAGTTCTGGGCACCTCCATCCAAGAGAGATGTGGAGGTGCTGGAGCCAGGGCAGAGCAGGGCAAGGAAGCTGGGAAGGGCCTGGAGAAGAAATCTGATGGAGAGAGACTGAAGGAGCTGGGGATGGTTAGTGTGAAACAGAGGAGGCTGAGGGCAGACCTCCTGGCTCTCTACAGCTCCCTGAAAGGAGGTTGTGGAGAGGCTGCTGCTGGTCTCTTCTCACAGGTCATTAGTGACAGGACAAGAGGAACAGCCTCAAGCTGTGACTGGGGAGGTTCAGACTGCACATTGGGAAACATTTTCCCCATCCAGAGTGGTCAGGGATTGGAATGTGCTGCCCAGGGAGGTGGTGGAGTCCCCAGGCCTGGCTGTGTTTGAAGGTGGTTTGGCTGTGGTGCTTGGGGCCATGGTTTAGGGGTAAGCCTTGCAGAGCAGGGCTCTGGGTTGGACTTGGTGATCCTGAGGGTCTGTTCCAACCTGAATGTTTCTGAGGGTCTGTGAACCTTCCCTTGCCCTGTGAAGGGCTGCAGTGCTGGGAGCTGCAGAGCACATTCTGGGATGCATTAAAATCAGCACCATTGTGTTTCTGTTTCCCCCTTTGATGAGCCAAGCTCGCTGCAAGGGCTGTGTTCAAACAGACATTATGCAGGGTGGAGATCACCAGTTTTAAGTCATTAGACAAGCAGTTTAATTGGGTGTTGCTCTATAAATAATCCAAGTCTTATTTGCATGCATATTTTGTTGACAGGGAGTCAAACCCCATAATTCCTGCAAACAACATAATGATGTTAGAGCAGCAGCAGCAGCAGCAAAAGAAGGAGGGGAGGGGTTCTGGGGGGAGGGGGAAATAAATCTGCCTGGCAAAATGCTGTGCTTCAACCATTAAAACCCAGAATTTCATCACATCCAGGGATATTAAGAGAAAATACAAGTGAAAATGACATCTCCATCGTTCTTCACAGGGAGGGTGGGGAGGCACTGGGACAGGGAGGTTGGGGCTGCCCCCTCCCTGGAGGTGTTGAAGGCCAGGCTGGATGAGGCCTTGAGCAAGCTGGGCTGGTGGGAAGTGTCCCTGCCCATGGCAGGGGGTTTGGGACTGGAGGAGCTTTAAGCTATCTCCCAACCCAACCTATTCTGTGGCTCTGTGAATCTATAATCTGCATGGAAGTAGGAAATACACAGCCAGGAAGGTTGGAGGGGGTGATGTGAGAGGTCTCTGGATCAGATCATTAAACATAACTACAGAGTGCTATGTCCTGGTGCACTGGCCACAACAACCCCAGGCAGTCCTAGATGCCTGACTGTTCCTCCCCTGCAAGGTCTTTCAAGGGCCCTTCCCCAGCTGTTTAAGAGCAGCTTTGGCTGCTCCCCCCTTCTGCCTAGAGTTGGCAAAGGGAGCAATGGAAACCTCCTGCTCCTTGCCAGGTGGGGCTCCTTCAGCCTCCTTCAGCCTCCTGGTGTGATTTGATTTGGTGGTGTTGGAGACACTGACAAAGCTGACATTGGGTTTACATGGGACTTGCTTCCAAGAATTTGGGAAGAGGCATTTCCTTCTCCTCTGAGGCAGAGCCTTCTCCTCAAACCCCATCTGCAGTGCTGGGGCCAGCTCTGGAGTCCTCAGCACAGACAGGGACCTGTGGGAGCTGGGCCAGAGGAGGTCACAGCAGTGATGGGAGGGCTGGAAGCCCTCTGCTGTGAGGCCAGGCTGGGGCTGTTCAGTCTGGAGAGGAGAAGGCTCCAGGGAGACCTTCTGGTGGCCTTTCAGTGCTTCAGGGGCTGAGCAGAAAGCTGGGGACAGACTTCTGAGCAGGGCCTGAGGTGACAGGGACTGGATGTGGCACTTGAAGCCATGGTTTAGTTAGTCAGGAGGTGTTGGGTTGGACTTGATGAGCTCTGAGGTCTTTCCAACCTTATTGTGGTTTAGCCAAGGACTTGTCAGTGGCAGGCCAATGATTGACATGATGATCTTAAAGGTCTTCTGCAGTCCAGGCAATTCTGTGAGCTTTGTGCAAGGAGTTTGGGTTGGAAAAGACCTCCAAGATCCAGTCCAACCATCAACCCAACACCAGCATGGCCATGAAACCATGGCCCAAAGTGCCACATCCACAGGTTGCTTGAACACCTCCAGGGATGGGGACTCCACCACCTCCCTGCATAACCTATTCCAAGAGCTCAGGACCTTCCTGGCTGCTTCCCACACCCCTTGGCATATCTCCAGTGGGCCACTGGGCCCCTGAAGAATCAAAGACAGCACACCCCACCCTTCTTTTTGGGCCACTCATGGAGAATGAAGGAAGTGTGGAAGGCCTTGGGGGGTGGATGTGAGAACTCAGGAAGCACCCAAAGCATACAAAGGCAAAGAGAGAAAGAGTTTAGGGGACTGCTGTAATTAGGGGACTGCTGTAGAGTCTCTCTGCACAAGCACACTGTGGGAAGGATTGATCCCAGCTTTGAACCTGTCAAGAGAGTGGACTGCAGGGACATTGCCTCTCTGCAGCACTCTTCACCTGCAATCACAGCCCAGACAAAGAGGCTTTTATCTGCTTTATCCCATCCCAGGATTTCCTGATGCTTCTAATGGCTGCTCCACATGGTAACCTTCTTGAAGCTGCAGATTAGCACTGCAAATCAAATTGGCTCCAGTTGCTCCTGTCAGATGTGGGCTTTTTTTCCCCCCTCCTTTTTCCCCCCTTTTTTGATCAGAAGGTTCAATTCCACATCAGAGAAAAGCACAGCTTCAAATCTGGCCTGCAGACAGAGAGGTGACTTCACTGCAGAAAGGACCAGGTCCTGTGAAGTCATCCTCATCTTTCCTTGCCAGGCAGCTGCCTTAAGCTTTGCCTCATTATGCTGCCATCAGGTGCATCATTATTTCCTGACAGAGCTAAGGTAAAGCTGGGGATTGATCTTGGGGCACCGTGGGCACCCTGCTGGCTTTCTGGAGTGCCTGGAAATGGCTTAGTGCCTTGATGGGAAAGGAAACAAAAGGCCTAGGAAGTCTGTGAGACAGGTGTCCCGTGTGGCACTGTGCCATCTGGCACAACACATCCAAGTGCCAGGTGCTGCACATTGGCCACAGCAACCCCAGGCAGAGCTACAGGCTGGGGTCAGAGTGGCTGAGAGCTGCCAAACAGAGAGGGACCTGGGGGTGCTGGTTGATGGTAAACTGAACATGAGCCTGCAGTGTGCCAAGGGGGCCAAGAGGGCCAATTGCATCCTGGCCTGCATCAGGAACAGTGTGGCCAGCAGGAGCAGGGAACTCATTCTGCCCCTGTACACTGCACTGGTTAGGCCACACCTTGAGTCCTGTGTCCAGTTCTGGGCCCCTCAGTTTAAAAGGACATTGAGGGACTTGTTGCCTTCCCACGGCTAAGTCAGGAGTTCAGTCACTGCAGCTCAGCCAGCCACAGGCAGCAGAGTGAGGAACAAATCATCTCAGAGCCACAAATCAAGGGGGCTTGTCCCACATCCCCCGTGGTGGCAATCAGCCTCATCTCAAGCTTGTCTTTTTCTACCTGAAAGTTATAGGTTTTATAATGCACAAGTAATCTGCCCTCTCTCTTCAGAGCAGCACCTCCCTGCAGGAGCAGGGAAGTCATTGTGCCCTGTGCTCAGCACTGCTCAGGCCACACCTTGAGTCCTGTGTCCAGTTCTGGGCTCCTCAGGTTAGGAAAGATGTTGAGCTGCTGGAAGGTGTCCAGAGAAGGGCAAGAAAGCTGGGGAGGGGTCTGGAGCACAGCCCTGTGAGGAGAGGCTGAGGGAGCTGGGGTTGCTTAGCCTGGAGAAGAGGAGGCTCAGGGGAGACCTTCTTGCTCTCTGCAACTCCCTGAAGGGAGGTTGTAGCCAGGCACCCAGCACCAGAACAAGAGGACACAGTCTGAGGCTGTGCCAGGGGAGGTTTAGGCTGGAGGTTAGAAAGAAGTTCTACACAGAGAGAGTGATTGCCCATTGGGATGTGCTGCCTGGGGAGGTGGTGGAGTCACCATCCCTAGAGGTGTTTAGGAGGAGACTTGATAGGGTGTTTGGTTGCATGGTTTAGTTGATCAGATGGTGCTGGGGGATAGGTTGGACTTGATGATCTCAAAGGTCTCTTCCAACCTTATTTATTCCATTCCATTCCATTCCATCTTATCATGCTTGCAGAGAGGGATCTGACACAGGATCACACAGGATCCCAGGATGTTAGGGGTTGGAAGGGACCTCTGGAGATCTTCCAGTCCAACTCCCCTGCCAGAGCAGGAGCATAGAATCCAGCAGAGGGCACAAAGGAACACATCCCAGCCAGACTCTGACCTGGATTCACCTGGATGCTCAGAGGCAGATGCTGCTCTCTCCCCAAAGCCAACCTGACTGAACACAGCTGCTCTGGGAGCCCCAGGGCAACACTGGCTCAGCCAGCATGGGGAAGAGCTGCAGTCACAGGTTCACAGGCTCAGAGGATGTTAGGGGTTGGAAAGGACCTTAGAAGATCATCGAGTCCAACCCCCCTGCCAGAGCAGGAGCAGAGAATCCAGCACAGGTCACACAGGAACACATCCAGATGGGGCTGGAAAGGCTCCAGAGAAGGAGACTCCACAACCTCTCTGGGCAGCCTGCTCCAGGGCTCTGGGACCCTCACAAGGAAGAAGTTCCTCCTCATCCTGAGGTGGAACCTCCTGTGCTGGAGTTTCCATTCACTGTCCCTTGTCCTATCCCAGGGCACAGGTCAGAAGAGGCTGTATCTATCCCTTCCCTCCTGACCCCCAGCTCTCAGATTTGGATAGACATTGATCAGATCCCGCCTCAGCCTTCTGCTCTCCAGACTAAACAGCCCCAGGGCTCTCAGCCTCTCCTCCCCAGGCAGTGCTCCAGTCCCTCCAGCATCCTTGGTCTCTCTCAAGTGCACCTGTGGAGCGTGGGCAGATGAAAGGAGGCTTTAGACAGAGTAAGTCACCAAACAGCCACAGTAAGACAAAAGAGATGTAAAAGGAAAAGCTGCAAGTCCAAGTGGCTTCACATTTTTCATGGAAGATCTGTGAAAAGTCCAAAGCCTGGAAGTGCAGGGGGAAGGTGTTGCTGGTTTCAGCCCTTGCCTGCTCTCCTTTATCCACACAGCCACCCCTGAGATTACAAATCTGTCTCTCTGCAGTAGTTGCCTGCCAGAGGTGTTCCCTGTGCTGAGATTTTAGCACAGCGTCATAGAATGGCTGCAGCTGGAACAGATCTTTAAGATCAAGGAGTCCAACCATTCTCCAGCTGTGCCCAGGCTGCTGCTAAGCCATGGCCCTCAGCACCACAGCTCTGCCTCCTTGAAACACCTCCAGGCATAGGGATTCAACCACCTCCCTGGGGACCACGTTCTGGTTTTTGAGAACCTTTCTAATATTCAATCTAAACCTCCCCTGGTACAACCGGAGGCCATTTCCTCTCATCCTATCACTTGGTACTACAGAGAAGAGCCCAACCCCCACCTGGCTCCAGCCTCCTTTCAGGGAGCTGTAGAGAGCAATGAGGTCTCCCCTCAGCCTCCTCTTCTCCACACTCAACACCCCCAGCTCCCTCAGCTGCTCCTCCCCAGCCCTGTTCTCCAGACCCTTCCCCAGCTTCACTGCCATCCCCTGGACAAGATCAATGCCCTCAGTTCCCTCTTTGCAATGAAGGCCCCAAAAGAGAGCCCAAGATTCAAGGTGTGTACCTTGAAATACTGAGCACTGGGGGACAGTCACTGCCCTGATCCTGCCTGGGATGTCCTTACTGGCTGGGTTTTAGTTTTGCTTAGGTCAGGGCAGGCTGGGTGCAGGGTAGGCATGGAAATCAGGGAAGCTCAGCCTTGCAGCAGGCTCTCCTCTGCCTGGCAGCTAGAGAGGTGAGCTGGCAAAGCTGGAGTGCTCTGCAGGAAAGAAAGGTGGATTTTCATAGAATCAATAAGGTTGGAAAAGACCTCAGAGATCATCAAGTCCAACCTGTCACCCAGCACCTCCTGGCAACTAAACCATGGCTTCAAGTGCCACATCCAATCCCCTCTTGAACACCTCCAGGGATGGTGACTCCACCACCTCCCTGGGCAGCACATCCCAATGGCCAATCTCTCTTGCTGGGGAAAAATTTCTCCTCACCTCCAGCCTAAACTCCCCTGGCACAGCTGGAGACTGTGTCCTCTTGTTCTGGTGCTGCTTGCCTGCCTGGGAGAAGAGACCAACCCCCATCTGGCTACAACCTCCCTTCAGGGAGTTGGAGAGAGCAAGAAGGTCTCCCCTGAGCCTCCTCTTCTCCAGGCTAAGCAACCCCAGCTCCCTCAGCCTCTCCTCACAGGGCTGTGCTCCAGACCCCTCCCCAGCTTTCTTGCCCTTCTCTGGACACCTTCCAGCAGCTCAACATCTTTCCTAAGATGAGGAGCCCAGAGCTGGACACAGGACTCAAGGTGTGGCCTGAGCAGTGCTGAGCACAGGGCAGAATGACTTCCCTGCTCCTGCAGGGAGGTGCTGCTCTGAAGAGAGAGGGCAGATTACTTGTGCATTATAAAACCTATAACTTTCAGGTAGAAAAAGACAAGCTTGAGATGAGGCTGATTGCCACCACGGGGGATGTGGGACAAGCCCCCTCGATTTGTGGCTCTGAGATGATTTGTTCCTCACTCTGCTGTGTGTGACTGGCTGGGCTGCAGTGGCTGAACTCCTGACTTAGCTGTGGGAAGGCAACAAGGACTCAGCCTGGGTTTTAATTCCCACAGCATGAAGCATGTGCAGCACTGATCAGGGGCTTGCAGGGGAGATGAGACCAGAGTTCCAGCTCTGGGTTAGGCTTAGGGGGAGAAGTGCCTTCAGCCAGGCACAGCAGGTGAGGAGGGCAGCTCCAAACCCACAGAGCTGCAGGGCTGGCATGGCTCCTGGGTGAGGGAGCACAGGACACACAGAGCTGAGAACTTCTGGCATCTCACTCCTGCTGCTTGGCCCAGATGGGTTTCCCAGGTTGCATCAACTAGTCTCCATTCTTCATTTTTGCATTTAGCTGATAGAATAGAATAGAATTAACCAGGGTGGAAAAGAGCTTGGAGATCATTGAGTCCAACCTATCACCCAGCACCACCTGATCAACTCAACCATAGCACCAAGTGCCTCATCCAGGCTCTTTCTAAACACCTCCAGGGATGGGGACTCCACCACCTCCCTGGGCAGCACATCCCAATAACCAATTAGGAAACTGGTGGTGTTCAGTTAATGGTTTGGATAGATCAGCAATTCCTCACCTATGCCTTCACATCACAAGAGGCAGGAGACACTGACAGAAGAGGCCATGCAGGCACCTGACAGCTCGGGAGCAGCTTGGCAGTCACACTTGCCAACTTCCCCAGCACTGGTGGCAGTCACACACTCACAGAACATTAGGGGCTGGAAGGGACCTCCAGAGATCATCCAGTCAAGATGACACCAGAACAAGAGGACACAGTCTCAAGCTGTGCCAGGGGAGGTTTAGGCTGGATGTTAGCAAGAAGTTCTTCATAGAAAGGGAGATTGGCTATTGGGAAGTGCTGCCCAGGGAGGTGGTGGAGTCACCATCCCTGGAGGTGTTTAGGACGAGCCTGGATTGGGGTGCTTGGTGCCATGGTTTAGTTGATCAGATGGTGCTGGGTGATAGGTTGGATCTCAAAGGTCTCTTCCAACCTGGTTAATTCCATTCCATTCCATTCCATTCCATTCCATTCCATTCCATTCCATTCCATTCCATTCCATTCTGTCGAAGCCCCTGCCAGAGCAGGGTCACCCAGGGCAGGCCACACAGAACACATCCAGGTGGGGTTGGAAAGGCTCCAGAGCAGGAGACTCCACAACCTCTCTGGGCAGCCTGCTCCAGGCCTCAGCATCCTCACAGGGACAAACTTCTCCCTTCTTTTGCCCTGGCACCTCCTCTGCTCCAGCTTGCCCCCAGTGCCCCTTGTGCTGTGCTTGGCCATCCCTGAGCAGAGCCTGGCTCCAGCCCTGCACATCTTTATCCCCAGCCATGAGGGCTGCCCTCAGGCTCCTCTGCTCCTAGCTGGAGTCCATGACTCAGTCCTTGCTGTGCTGTGCTGAGGATGCTGATTGTACCCTCAATTTCTCTTGGATTTCATTAATAACTTCCTTAGCTGTTGTTTAGGGATGTCACTAAATATGGACCCAGCCTCTCATCTTCATGCAGTGACTTCAGCAGCACCCTTCAGAGTACAAATGTCCTGGGCTGGGTGCAGTACTCCCTTGTGCACTGCAGCAGCTCACAACATCAGTTGGGTTTCTGGGATAAAACCACCCAGCTGGCAGGGAAGCTGATTTGGCTGCTTTGGGACCAAGGTCATTTCCAGTCAGCAGGTTTGTGTTCAGTGAGGAGCCACCCAGCTGACTGCCAGGGAGCTGAAGGAGGGAGCCTTGTGAAGAGCAGGCAGCTCTGCTTTGGCTAAAAGTGATGGAGCATGGCTCAAGTAACAGAAACACCCAAGTGCAGAGCAGGTTGTGAGGGCCAGGGTGCCCTTTGCCCAATTAACTGCAGTGGTAATATGGAAGCTGACACCCCTCAGGGTGCTAATGAGGGAAACCAAGTGCATGATAAACAGCTATGACTGTGTGACCCAAATCTCTCCTGCCCCCTGGAAGGCAGGAACAGCCTGGGCTGGGAGGGGATCTGCTGGAGAGCAGCCCCCTGGGGAAGGACCTGGGAGTGCTGCTGGACAACAAGTTCTGCATGGGACAGCAATGTGCCCTGGGGGCCAAGAAGGCCAAGAGGGTCCTGGGGGGCATTCAGAGGAGTGTGTCCAGCAGAGCCAGGGAGGTTCTCCTCCCCCTCTGCTCTGCCCTGCTGAGACCTCACCTGGAGAATTGCATCCAGGTCTGGGCTCCCCAGTTCAGGAGGGACAGGGATCTGCTGGAGAGAGTCCAAGGGAGGGCTACAAGGATGCTGAAAGGACTGCAGCACTGCCTGGGGAGGAGAGGCTGAGAGCCCTGGGGCTGTTTAGTCTGGAGAGGAGAAGGCTGAGAGGGATCTGATCAATGTCTATCAATAGCTGAGGGCTGGGGGTCAGGAGGGAAGGGATAGATACAGCCTCTGATGACCTGTGCCCTGGGATAGGACAAGGAGCAATGGATATAAATTCCAGCACAGGAGGTTCCACCTCAACATGAGGAGGAACTTCTTCCCTGTGAGGGTCCCAGAGCCCTGGAGCAGGCTGCCCAGAGAGGTTGTGGAGTCTCCTTCTCTGGAGCCTTTCCAGCCCCATCTGGATGTGTTCCTGTGTGACCTGTGCTGGATTCTCTGCTCCTGCTCTGTCAGGGTGGTTGGACTGGAAGATCTTCCAGCCCCTGTGATCAAACCCATGAGAGGGACATCTCTGGGCACACTGCCACTGGCACTGTCGACCCCAGCCCATTGCTTTAGACAACTAATCCATCTGAGTGCTTTAACCTTCTGAGCTGTGTCAGTGCCAGTCCCCTGTTGAGGCACCAAAAAGTGGAGGCAGAAGTTAACTTTGCCAAATACTTGCAGCAAGAGCCCTGGGCTCTGGGAGAGGCAAGCATTGGGGTCTTGCTCTTAAGGTGACAGTTTCCTCCTATTACAGCTGTGAAGGCAGTTCAGGTACCTCCAGCATATCACCTACAGCACCACTGAGCACTCAGGTCAGCCTTGTGGGGTGGAAATCTCTTCCCCTCCTAACATCATCTTTGCTTCACTTCATCTCTCAAGAATTCCCCTGACCAGCTAGGCTCAAGGCTGGAGTATTTCTGACATCCCTTTCTGCCCTCAGGCACAATCCAACCTGCTGACCCCTGCAGGGCCGGCTGCTGATTGAAGTGCAATCACTCCTCATCATTGCAGCCTGCAAGTCATTGATTGCTGCCACTCCTGGGAGCTGAGGGCCAAAGCTGACCACAGGGCAGGCTGGAAGAGCCTCATGGAGAAGAGCAGCAGGTGGCTTCAGCCCTCTGGCTCAGGAGGATCCAGAGAAGGGCCAGGAGGATGATCAGAGGGCTGGAGCACCTCTCCTGTGAGGACAGACTGAAGGAGTTGGGGCTGTTCAGTCTGGAGAAGAGAAGGCTTCCAGGTGACCTCATTGTGGCCTTCCAGTATCTGAAGGGGGCTACAGGAAGGCTGGGGAGGGACTGCTCAGGATCTCAGGGAGTGATAGGACTAGGGGGAAGGGAATGAAGCTGGAGGTGGGGAGATTGAGGCTGGAGGTGAGGAGGAAGTTCTTCCCCATGAGAGTGGTGAAGCCCTGGAATGGGTTGTGCAGGGAGGTGGTTGGGGCCCTGTTCCTGGAGGTGTTTAAGGCCAGGCTGGCTGAGGCTGTGGCCAGGCTGATCTAGTGTGGGGTGTCCCTGCCCATGGCAGGGGGGTTGGAACTAGATGAACCTTGTGGTCCCTTCCAACCCTGACTGATACTGTGATACTATGATTCTGCAAGCTGAGGGACTAAGGGACTGCAAGGCACCAATGAATGTGAGCCTCAGGCACAGAGAGAAAGGGTCCCTGATGGTGGCGGGCAGAAGCTGGAGTATACAAGAGAGAACTAAGGGAACTCGAGGTGCAGAGCTGGACAGATGGGCAGAGTCCAAGGGCAGGAGTTTGAACACATCCAAGTGCCAGGTGCTGCACTTTGGTCACAACAACCCCAGGCAGAGCTACAGGCTGGGGGCAGAGTGGCTGAGAGCAGCCAGGCAGAGAGGGACCTGGGGGTGCTGGTTGACAGCAGCTGAACAGGAGCCAGCAGTGTGCCCAGGGGGCCAAGAAGGCCAATGGCATCCTGGCCTGCATCAGGAAGAGTGTGGCCAGCAGGAGCAGGGAAGTCCTTGTGCCCTGTGCTCAGCACTGCTGAGGCCACACCTTGAGTCCTGTGTCCAGTTCTGGGCTCCTCAGGTCAGGAAAGAAGTTGAGATGCTGGAAGGTGTCCAGAGAAGGGCAACAAAGTTGGGGAGGGGTCTGGGGCACAGCCCTGTGAGGAGAGACTGAGGGAGCTGGGGTTGGACTTAATGATTTTGAAGCTCTCTTCCAGCCTGGTTGTTTCTGTGGTGTTGTGAAACAAGGGTGACAAGAGAGGGCTCTACCAGGAGACCCTTTCCTGGGGACAAGAAGGGACTCAGCTCTAAGGCTGTTTGCTGTGTGTGGATGAGCAGCTACCTGAGGTGCTGCTGGGTTTGCTCCACATCTGTAGCCTCAGGGTGAGCTGGGAGCATTCTTGTTTTAGGGAGGAGGACCTTCCCTTGAGGCAGCAGTGGAAGCAAAACTCCCCAGCCCCAAAGCATGGCCTATCCCTTTGCTGCCTTCAGGCACCAGCTTGGGAGGAAGGGATATGCCTCTACTTTGGGTCCCCTTTCCTCTAGCTCTGTGCCATGCAGGGGCTTGAGGCACTTCAACCCCAGAGCCTTTTGGTTTCAGAGGTGAGCAGGGACCTGCAGCCCCTCTCAGGATGGCAGTGTCCAGCCTGAGGTGGGGAAGTGGGTGGGTTTGGTGCAGTGGTGGGGGCTGGCAGGGTGTGAGAGGGAGCCTGCCCAGCTGGCACTGGAAGGCAGCCTCCTTCAGAGGAGAATTAGCTGCTATTAGAAGTAAACTTCAGCTTAATTATTTTATCCACACTGGGATAATTTCAATTAGCTCTTCCCATCTGATGCTATCTCTCCTCTCTTGCTTTGGCAGCATTTGCCCTGATTTCCTTACTCCTGTGCTAGAGTTTGCCACAGTTTGAAGCCCTGCCCCTTCCCCTGGGAGTTTTGTGCCCCTGATATGCAGTTCACAGATCCTGACCTTGCTCCTCACGGCATCGAGGGCCTCACAGCTGTGGAAGACAGAAGAGAGTTCCCATCCTGCAGCAGCATGCATGGGATGAGAGCAGGAGAAGCTGGGGAATGAATCCTTCAGGGTCCCACAGGATCATAGGATTGTCAGGGTTGTCGACCCCTCAGTTTAGGAAAGATGTTGAGATGCTGGAAGGTGTCCAGAGAAGGGCAACAAAGCTGGGGAGGGGTTTGGAGCACAGCCCTGTGAGGAGAGGCTGAGGGAGCTGGGGTTGCTTAGCCTGGAGAAGAGGAGGCTCAGGGGAGACCTTCTTGCTCTCTACAACTCCCTGAAGGGAGGTTGTAGCCAGCTGGGGGTTGGTCTCTTCTCCCAGGCAAGCAGTACCAGAACAAGAGGACACAGTCTCAAGCTGTGCCAGGGGAGGTTTAGGCTGGAGGTGAGGAGGAAGTTCTTCCCAGAGAGAGTTGTTAGCCATTGGAATGTGCTGCCCAGGGAGGTGGTGGAGTCCCCATCCCTGGAGGTGTTCAAGAGGGGATTGGATGTGGCACTTGGTGCCATGGTTCAGTCATGAGGTCTGTGGTGACAGGTTGGACTTGAGGATCTCTGAGCTGTCTTCCAACATTGGCAATTCTGTGATTCTGTGATTCTGTGGAAGGGAGCTCAAGGCTCAGCCAGTTCCAACCCCCCTGCCATGGGCAGGGACACCTCACACTACAGCAGGTTGCTCACAGCCCCATCCAGCCTGGCCCTAAACACCTCCAGGCATGAGGCTTCCACCACCTCCCTGGGCAACCTGTGCCAGGCTCTCACCACCCTCCTGGGGAACAACTTCTTCCTAACATCCAATCTCAATCTACTCTCTTCTAGCTTGGATCTACCCCCCCGAGTTCTATCCCTCCCTGACACCCTGAAAAGTCCCTCCCCAGCTTGCTTGTAGCCCCCTGCAGATACTGGAAGGCCACCAGAAGGTCTCCTCTGAGCCTTCTCTTTCTCCAGACTGAACAGCCCCAGCTCTCTCAGTCTGTCTGTGGATCAGATCCCTCAGGATACTGGAAGCAGGGGGATTGGGATTAAATCTCTGTGGTGTGGGGGTTGGGCTCATTTCTCAGCCTCTCTTATCATACCAGGCAAAACTCTCAGCCAGGCACATCAACCTTTCTCATGAAGTCCTGGCCCCTCCTCTTCCCATGGTAGTCACTTGGCAACTGCATCCTGGTGGTGCCACAGTGTGATGGAGCTAATGTCCCTTCATTGAGGGGGAAGAGAATGTGTTGGAATGGAATGGGATGGGATGGGATGGAATGGAATGGAATGGGATGGGATGGAATAGAATAGAATAGAATAGGATGGAATGGAATGGAATGGAATGGAATGGAATGGAATGGAATGGAATGGAATGGGATGGGATGGGATGGAATAGAATAGAATAGAATAGAATAGAATAGAATAGAATAGAATAGAATAGAATAGAATAGAATAGAATAGGATGGAATGGAATGGAATGGAATGGAATGGAATGGAATGGAATGGAATGGAATGGAATGGAATGGAATGGAATGGAAAAGAATAGGATGGAATGGAATGGAATGGAATGGAATAGAATGGAATGGAATGGAATGGAATGGAATGGAATAGAATAGGATGGAATGGAATGGAATGGAATAGAATGGAATGGAATGGAATGGAAAAGAATAGGATGGAATGGAATGGAATGGAATGGAATGGAATGGAATAAACCATGTTGGAAGAGACCTTCAAGATCATCGTCTCCAACCTATCATCCAACACCACCTAAAAAGGAAGAAAGCTTAAGCAGAGCAAATGAGCTCTGTGAGCTCTGGTGGGAGTGACTTGGACCCCTGGAGCAATGCGGGTTTAAACACTTCACCTAAAAATCTTTCCTGAGGCTCAGAGCTGCTTTGTGCAAGCGATGGGAGGAGGAAGCTCCCCTCCAGCAGGGCACGGCCCCACAAGGGTTTCCTGCATCTGTTCTGCGCAGGAATGGAGCTGCTCCCTCTCCTGGTTTGGAATGAGGCTGAAAGAAAGAGCAAGAAGAATTATTTCGCCGTGAGGGTGCCAGAGCCCTGGAGCAGGCTGCCCAGGGGGGCTGTGGAGTCTCCCTCTCTGGAGATATTGCAACCCCACCTGGCTGTGTTCCTGTGTGAGCTGCTCTAGGTGACCCTGCTCTGGCAGGGGGTTGGACTGGATGAGCTCTGGAGGTCCCTTCCAGCCCCTGGCATGCTGTGACTCTGTTCAAAACAAAACAGGAAAGAGCTCTATTCTGTTTCCCTTTCCCACCCCATCTGTGACTCTGGAGGGCCATGGAGCTGGGGAGGAGGTTGGGGAGTGGGATTTATGAGGAGAGAATGAGGGAGCTGGGATTGGGTTAGGGTTAAGGGTCAGGGGGTCACGGTTAGGGTTAAGGGTTAGGGTTAGGGGTTAGGGATTAGGGTTAGGGGTTAGGGTTATGGGTTAGGGGTCAGGGGTTAGGGTTATTGATTAGGGTTATGGGTTAGGGTTAGGGATCAGGTTTAGGGGTTGGGGTTAGGGGTTGGGGTTAGGGTTTAGGGGTTAAGGTTAGGGATTCAGGTTAGGTTTAGGGTTAGGGTTAGGGATTAGGGTTAGAGTTAGGGTTAGGGTTAATGGTTAGTGTAAGGGGTTAGAATTATGGGTTAGGGGTCAGGGGTTAGAGTTTGGGATTAGGGTTAGGGTTTGGGATTAGGGTTAGGGTTAGGATTAAGGTTAGTGGTTAGGGGTCAGGGGTTAGGATTAGGGTTAGGGTTAGTATTAGGATTAGGGTTAGTGGTTAGGGTTAGGGGTTAGAGTTACAGGTTAGGGGTCAGGGGTTAGGGTGAGGGTTAGGAGTTAGGGTTAGGGGTTAGGGTTTGGGATCAGGGTTTACAGTTAGGGGTTAGGGGTTAGGATTAGGGATTAGTTTTAGGGGTTTGGGTTAGGAATTAGGGTTAGGGTTAGGGTTAGGTTAGACCTGCATGTGGTGGGTTGAAGTTTTCCCCCTCCCCCAGCATTAACTTTGCCAGACCAACTCAGCTAGCAGCACATGAAGCTGTATTTACAAGCCAGACCTCCCCTCCCCAATGGAGTGCAGTGAATGTGTACAAAATATCCAGGATTGCAATGTTATACACAGATTTATAACTGGCAAACAGCACTAAAGCCTCCCTGGTCAGAGAGCAGGGAAGTTGTTCCCCTGCCCCCCCTCCCCCTGTCCCACAAGAGGGAGAGAAGCAGACAGAAAGCAGTGAGTTAGACTTAACTAAGCAGCTCAGCCAAGGCCAGCTGACAAGCAGGTTAATCTCTCCTGAGTGAAGCAAAACAGAAGAGATCAGGAGAGAAGAAGAGAATTGGTTAGGTACAGCCCTTCCTGTTCTAGATATGAATCCAATGAATCATAGAATCAATAAGGTTGGAAAAGACCTCAGAGATCATCAAGTCCAACCTAGCACCCAACACCTCCTGACAACTAAACCATGGCTCCAAGCCTTTTGTGAACACCTCCAGGGATGGGGACTCCACCACCTCCCTGGGCAGCACATCCCATGGCCAATCTCTCTTTCTGGGAAGAATTTCTTCCTCACCTCCAGCCTAAACCTCCGCTGGCACAGCTTGAGACTGTGTCCTCTTGTTCTGCTGCTGGGTGCCTGCCTGGGAGAAGAGACCAACCCCCACCTGGCTACAACCTCCCTTCAGGGAGTTGGAGAGAGCAAGAAGGTCTCCCCTGAGCCTCCTCTTCTCCAGGCTAAGCAACCCCAGCTCATAGTTTCATAGTTTCATAGTTTCATTCAGGGTTGGAAGGGACCACAAGGATCATCTAGTTCCAACCCCCCTGCCATGGGCAGGGACACCCCACACTACATCAGCCTGGCCACAGCCTCATCCAGCCTGCTCTTAAACACCCCCAGGGACGGGGCCTCGACCACCTCCCTGGACAACCCATTCCAGGGTTTCACCACTCTCATGGTGAAGAACCTCCTCCTCACATCCAGCCTGAATCTCCCGACCTCCAGCTTCATTCCATTCCCCCTAGTCCTATCACTACCTGATATCCTGAGCAGTCCCTCCCCAGCCTTCCTGTAGCCCCCTTCAGATACTGGAAGGCGACAATGAGGTCACCTGGGAGCCTTCTCTTCTGCAGACTGAACAGCCCCAACTCCTTCAGTCTGCCCTCATAGGAGAGGTGCTCCAGCCCTCTGCTCATCCTCCTGGCCCTTCTCTGGACACCTTCCAGCACCTCCACATCCCTCTTGCAATAGGGGCTCCAGAACTGGAGGCAGTACTCCAGGTGGGGTCTCACCAGGGCTGAGTAGAGGGGGAGGATCACCTCCCTCGACCTGCTGGCCACACTTCTCCTGCTGCAGCCCAGGATCTGATTGGCTTTGCGGGCTGCAAGTGCACACTGAGAGCTCATGTTGAGCTTCTTGTCCACCAGCACCCCCAAGTCTCTCTCCTCAGGGCTATCCTCCAGCCAGTCACTGCCTAGCCTGTATTTGTGCCTGGGATTGCCTCCACCCAGATGCAGGACCCTGCCCTTGGTCTTGTTGAACCTCATGAGGTTGGCTTGTGCCCACCTCTCCAGCCTGTCCAGGTCCCGCTGGATGGCCTCCCTTCCCTCCAGCCTGTCTGCTGCACCACACAGCTTGGTGTCATCAGCAACCTTGCTGAGGGTGCACTCAATGCCACTGTCCATGTCCCCCACAAAGATGTTGAATAAGGCAGGTCCCAGGACTGATCCCTGAGGGACTCCACTTGTCACTGGCCTCCACTGGGACATGGAGCCATTGACAGCCACTCTTTGGGTGCAGCCATCAAGCCAGTTCCTTATCCATCTAGTGGTCACCCATCAAACCCATGTGTCACCAGCCTGGAGACCAGGATGTGGTGTGGGACAGTGTCGAAGGCTTTGCTCAGGTCCAGGTAAACGACATCAGTTGCTCGCCCCTCGTCTATTAATTTTGTCACCTGCTCATAGAAGGCCACCAGGTTGGTCAGGCAGGATTTGCCCTTGGCAAAGCCATGCTGACTGTTCCCAATCACCTCTTCACTATTCTTTTGAGCGAGTAGTGACTCCAGGAGGATCTGTTCCATGATCTTTCCAGGCACAGAGGTGAGACTGCCTGGCCTGTAGTTCCCTGGTTCCTCCTTCTTGCCCTTTTTGAAGATGGGGGCAATGTTTCCCCTGTTCCAGTCTGTGGGGACTTCACCAGACTGCCAGGACTTTTGAAATATAATAGAGAGGGGTTTAGCAACCTCCTCTGCCAGTTCTCTCAGCACCCGTGGGTGTATCCCATCGGGTCCCATGGACTTGAACACTTTCAGGTTCTTCAGATGATCACGAACCTGATCTGCACTTACCTCTGAGCTCCCTCAGCCTCTCCTCACAGGGCTGTGCTCCAGACCCCTCCCCAGCTTTGTTGCCCTTCTCTGAACACCTTCCAGCAGCTCAACATCTTTCCTGACCTGAGGAGCCCAGAACTGGACACAGGACTCAAGGTGTGGCCTAAGCAGTGCTGAGCACAGGGCACAATGACTTCCCTGCTCCTGCTGGCCACACTCTTCCTGATGCAGGCCAGGATGCCATTGGCCTTCTTGGTCCCCCTGGGCACACTGCAGACTCCTGTTCAGCTGCTGTCCACCAACACCCCCAGGTCCCTCTGTGCCTGGCTGCTCTCAGCCACTCTGACCCCAGCCTGTAGCTCTGCCTGGGGTTGTTGTGGCTAATGTGCAGAACCTGGCACTTGGATGTGTTCAATCTCCTGCCCTTGGCCTCTGCCCATCTGTCCAGCCTGTCCAGGTCCCTCTGCAGAGCTCTCCAACCCTCTAACAGCTCAGCTCCTGCCCCCAGCTTGGTACCATCTGCACATTTACTGCTGATGGACTCCATCCCCTCCTCCAGTTCATCAATAAAGCTATTGAACAGGCTGGGGCCCAGCACTGATCCCTGGGGGACACCACTGGTGCCTGAATTTGTCACCCCCAGCAGTGATTTATTTCCATCTCACCACTTCCTGTTCAGGAGCCATGGAAGATTTTAAAGGCACAGCCTAAAACTACCACAGCAACAGAAGCAGGACAAGGATACCCCAGCCTGCTCTGCCATGGCCCTTCTCTTCTGCTGCTTCTTTCCAGAGCACCACTTGTTAATTCCTTGCCCTGTGGGAAGCTGGCTCAGTCAGCAAGCTCTCTGCTATGACTGCAGCCAATTTCCCTGCTCCATGTGTCCCTGCTAAGCAGCTGAGCAATGCAGATGACATTTTGTCAGTCTCTCTTGGTGCATGCCATCCTGAGAGACATCCAGTTGGCTATCTCATTTCCTCCCCCCAGTGCACACAGATGGAAAGCTTCACTTGGAAATGAGTCTGCTTGCTGGGAGCCAACACAAAAATATCCCAGCCCTATATCATGACCTACTACCGTGGACATGAGAGTTCAGAGAGTCTTAATAAAGCCACTGGAGCTTTGGGCAGGGTCTGGTGCCAGGCAGTGCAGTGCTGCATTAGTGCCCTGACACAGCAGGCAAGGTCATCACCCTGTGATTCATCCTGGAAGGGGGAGAAGAGCTCAGCTTTGAACTGACAGGAGAGTGGGAAGCTTGGCATTGTTTAAACCCACTGTGGCACAGGCAGAGCACGAAGCAAAACTCACATGTTTGCTTCATCCCTCCCCTGCCAAGCTGCTCCCCAAGCCCCTGGGTTTTAAAGCTCCCTGGGTTGTCTGCAGAGCTGAGCAGAATCTTCCTACGTGAGGTTCACCAAGGCCAAGTGCAAGGTCCTGCACCTGGGTTGGGGCAATCCCTGTTATCAACCCAGGCTGGGGGTGATGAGATTGAGAGCAGCCCTGCAGAGAAGGCCTTGGGGGTGCTGGTGGGGGAGAAGCTGGGCAGGAGCCAGCAATGGGCACTGGCAGCACAGAAGGCCAAGGGCAGCCTGGGCTGCATCCAAAGCAGTGTGGCCAGAGCTGGAGAGAGGGATCCTGCCCCTCTGCTCTGCTCTGGGGAGACCTCACCTGCAGGGCTGGCCCCACCTGTGGGGCTGCCAACACAAGAGAGACCTGGAGCTGATGGAGCAGGACCAGAGAAGGCCACCAAGATGATCAGAGGGCTGCAGAACCTCTGCTGTGGGGACAGGCTGAGAGCTGAAGAGGCTGCTCAGAGAAGGACTTGGGCTTGGAGTTTGGGATCTTCTGAACAGTCCCTCCCCAGCTGCCTGCAGCTCCCCTGCAGATACTGAAATGCAGCTCTGAGGTCTGCCTGGAGCCTTCTCTTCTCCAGGCTGAACAGCCCCCACACTCTGCACCTGTCCCCGTGGCAGAGGTGCTCCAGCCCTCTGAGCATCCAGCAAGCTCTCAGCAGCGTGGAAAAAGATGAACACCTCCAAGGTTCTGTGACACAGAGGGCTGAAGCTGCTAATGTTGCCCATTACATGTTAAGTAGGTCATAAAACTGTCCTTGGGTTGGCTGTAATGAGCCTCCCAGTGAGCTGTGATTTCAGCCCCTTCTCCAAGTGACTGGGCTTGCAGAAAGAGGCTTCCTCAAGCCTGTGCTCAAGAAAACGTTTTAGGGCTTGTGATCATTTTGTCCAGAGCACTGGCAAGGCCTGGGGGCTCTCTAATGCTTGTGCACCGTCTGAGAGTTGTTTTGTTCACACAATTTCCTGCCCTTTGGCATGGAAAGGTGCCATGCAGGATGGCTTAGCTTGCACACAGACTCCCAGACTGCCAGCTTGGAAGGGACCCCAAGGATGCTCTGCTCCAGCCTCTCCAGGTGACAGTGCAGTTGCCATGAGCTGGCTCAGCACCCTGGCAAGCTGAGTCTCAAACTGCCCAGTGCAGGGCACTCCACTGCTGCCCTTGGGAGATGATTCCAGGCTCTGACTGTGCTCATGGCAAACATTTTCTCCTGGAGTGCAATGGGAATGTCCCCAGCAGTACCTTGTCCCCATCCCCCCTTGGCTGTTCCATGGCATTCCTTGTACCAAGGGAGTCTCTATCCTCCTGGCAGCCACCCTTCATGTCCTGCTCCATGGTGATGAGGTCTGCCCTGAGCCTTCTCTTCTCCAGGCTGAACAACCCCAGTTCCTCATATGGCAGTTTTGGGAAGGGTAGATTTAAGGTCATGCCATCCAAAATGCTATGGAGAGCAGCTGCCTCACTCCATTCCTCTTTCCAGATGCTGCTGGAGCCCTTAATATAGGAAGGACATGAACCTGATGGAGAAGTTCCAAAGGAGGGCCATGAAAATGCCAGAGGAGGACCACAGGATCCAGCACAGGTGCACAGGAAGGCATCCAGACAGGGCTGGAAAGGCTCCAGAGGAGCCTCTCTCCTCTATTCCCTTTCTCTTCTCTTTGGGAAGAGAGAGGCTCATAGAGGAGATCCCATTTATCTAGCAACCAGCCCAGCCCTAAGCCTTAACAGCTCTGAAGGAGTCTGCCCCTCAGAATGGCTCAGAAGAATCTCTTTTGACCCAGAGTGTAATTTCTGCTCTTACTTAATTCTGCCTTTCTGTGCTTTGGAGCTCAGTGCTCAGCAGATGCTGTGCTGAGCTTCGTTGTCTGAGAGCATGGCAGCAACGAGCTGGGATGAGGGCAAAGCCTCACAGCCAGCATGGATTTAGGAAGGGCAGGTCCTGCCTCTCCAACCTGATCTCTTTCCATGCCCAGGTGACCTCCTGGTGGATGTGGGGCAGGCTGTGGATGTGGTCTGCCTGGACCTCAGCAAGGCCTTTGACACCATCCCCCATAGCAAACTCCTGGCCAAGCTGTCAGCCCCTGGCTTGGACAGCAGCTCTCTGAGCTGGGTTAGGAACTGGCTGGAGGCTGAGCCCAGAGAGTGGTGGTGAATGGTGCCACAGCCAGCTGGCAGCCAGGCACCAGTGGTGTGCCCCAGAGATCAGTGCTGGGCCCCATGCTCTTTAATATCTTTATTGATGATCTGGATGAGGGGATTGAGTCCATCAGCAGTAAATTTGCAGATGACACCAAGCTAGGAGCAGGAGTTGATCTGTTAGAGGGTGGAAGAGCTCTGCAGAGGGACCTCAACAGGCTGGACAGATGGGCAGAGTCCAACAGGATGGCATTCAACAAGTCCAAGTGCCAGGTGCTGCACATTGGCCACAACAACCCCAGGCAGTGCTACAGGCTGGGGTCAGAGTGGCTGAGAGCAGCCAGGCAGAGAGGGACCTGGGGGTGCTGATTGGCAGCAGCTGAACATGAGCCTGCAGTGTGCCCAGGGGGCCAAGAAGGCCAAGGGCATCCTGGCCTGCATCAGGAAGAGTGTGGCCAGCAGGAGCAGGGAAGTCCTTGTGCCCTGTGCTCAGCACTGGTTAGGCCACACCTTGAGTCCTGTGTCCAGTTCTGGGCTCCCCAGGTTAGGAAAGATGTTGAGCTGCTGGAAGGTGTCCAGAGAAGGGCAAGAAAGCTGGGGAGGGGTCTGGAGCACAGCCCTGTGAGGAGAGGCTGAGGGAGCTGGGGTTGCTTAGCCTGGAGAAGAGGAGGCTCAGGGGAGACCTTCTTGCTCTCTGCAACTCCCTGAAGGGAGGTTGTAGGCAGGTGGGGGTTGGTCTCTTCTCCCAGGCAGGCAAGCAGCACCAGAACAAGAGGACACAGTCTCAAGCTGTGCCAGGGGAGGTTTAGGCTGGAGGTTAGGAGGAAGTTTTACACAGAGAGAGTGATTGCCCATTGGGATGTGCTGCCCAGGGAGGTGGTGGAGTCCCCATCCCTGGAGGTGTTCAAGAGGGGATTGGATGTGGCACTTGGAGCCATGGGTTAGTTGTCAGGAGGTGTTGAGTGCTTGGTTGGACTTGATGATCTCTGAGGTCTTTTCCAACCTTATTGATTCTATGATTCTGTGATTCTCCCTGATTCCCTTTCTCTTCTCTTTGGGAAGAGAGAGGCTCATAGAGGAGATCCCATTTATCTAGCAACCAGCCCAGCCCTAAGCCTTAACAGCTCTGAAGGAGTCTGCCCCTCAGAATGGCTCAGAAGAATCTCTTGTGACCCAGAGTGCAATTTCTGCTCTTGCTTAATTCTGCCTTTCTGTGCTTTGGAGCTCAGTGCTCAGCAGATGCTGTGCTGAGCTTCGTTGCTTGAGAGCATGGCAGCAATGAGCTGGGATGAGGGCAAAGCCTCTCGCCTGAGATCCTCTGAGCTGCAGAAGATCACATTTATCCAGCAGGAATACTCAGACCTCCTGACTTAGAAGGTGTCTGGTTTCCAGTTTCTGACAATTGCAGCAAAATCAGCTGAAGAGCACAAAAAGAAAGGGGAAGACTGAAGATGGATTCTGTGATTCAAAGAAGGGTTGGAAGGGACCTCAGAGATTATCTACTGCAACCTCCCTGCCATGGGCAGGGACAGCTCTCAACTAGACTTAGTTGTCCAAGGCTTCATCCAGCCTGGCCTTGAACACTTCCAAGGAGGAGGCAGCCACAAAAGCTCTGGGCTGCCTATTCCAGAGTCTCGCCACCCTCCTACTGAAGAACTTCTCCCTGTGCTCCAGTCTAGCCCTGCTCTGCCTCAGCTTCAAACCATTTCCCCTTGCCCTGTCTCTAGACACCCTCATGAGAAGTTCCTCTGCAGCCTTCCTGCAGGATCCCTTCAGGTATTGAAAAGCATCTCTAAGGTCTCCCTGGAGCCTTCTCTTCTCCAGTTCCAAACCATTTCCTCTCATCCTATCCCCACAGCCCCTTCTGAACAGTCCCTCCCCAGGCTGCCTGGAGTTCCCTGCAGATACTGAAATGCAGCTCGGAGGTCCCCCTGGAGCCTTCTCCTCTCCAGGCTGCACAGCTCCAGCTCCCTCAGCCTGTGCTCACAGCAGAGCTGCTCCAGCCCTTCCTTCCTGGCAGTCAGCATTCTGCAGTTCTCATTTCCAGCTCCTTGTACCAACAGTCAGCTTTGGCTTTGTGCATGAGAGAGAGAGCTCTCTCCACTAGCAGTGGAAACAGAAATAGCAGCAAAATGTAAAGAGTGGCATCAGCTTTGTGAGATGTAAAAGCTCCCTGGAGGGGAGAAGCAGTAGTACCCAGCAGAGTGTTTTCATCTCTCTTAGCTTCTCAACATTAGGTGTCAAGCATCACGTAATCCAGGAGAACAAAAGCAATCATCTGAAATTGTGCCAGGGGAGGTTTTGGTTGGAGATGAGGGAAAATGTCTTTGCTGCAGGAGTGGTCAGGGATTGGAACTGGCTGCCCAGGGAGGTGGCAAATCACATCTTGCACATGTCTCCAAAGCAGCATGGCCAGCAGAGAGAGTGTGCTCTACTCTAGGGAGACCTCACCTGCAGGGCTGGGTCCACATATGGAGCTCCAACACAAGAGAGACCTAAACCTGCTGGGGTGGATCCAGAGAAGGCCACAAAGATGATCAGAGAGCTGCAGCAACCCCCCCTATGGGGACAGGCTTAGGGAGTTGGGGTTGTTCAGAGAAGAAGAGAAGGATCCAGGGAGACCTCAGAGCTGCATTTCAGTACCTGCAGGGGACCTGCAGGCAGGCTGGGGAGGGACTGTCAGAACAAGAGGACACAGTCTCAAGCTGTGCCAGGGGAGGTTTAGGCTGGATGTTAGGAAGAAGTTCTTCCCAGCAAGAGAGATTGGCCATTGGGATGTGCTGCTGTCACGGTCCAGAGACACAGTTCTTTTAAGTATTCCCGTGTTGTGAAATTAGAGGCACAAACGAGGCCAAAGTTTCAACAGCTAGACTATTGATTACATAAACAAAGTGGAAATAAGAAGGGGAGAGGGAGAAAATGGAGAGGGGGAGAGAGAGAAGAGGAAAGGAATTATATTACCACACCCCTCATACCCCCCCAAGACAGTTAAAGTCTGTGGAGGAAAGGTGCTGCAGGAGATGTTGGGTTTGTAGAGAAACAGTGCTGAGGCTTTGCTGGGCAGCCTGGGTCTGTAGAGAAAGGGTGCTGAGGATTTGGCTGGAGCTGTGGTCCTCCGGGCAGCCTCTGTTCTCCGGAGCAACATTGTCCCGGCTTTCTCTTCCCAGCGGCCTGGCCCGGCTCCTGTGTTTTCCTTCATCTCCGTTTTTCTCCCTGTTTTTCTCCTCTGTTTCTCTCTACAAACCAGTAGTTGTTCCAGTCTTTTATACAGTTTTTGGTCCTTAGGTATGTATTCAAATATTGTCCCTCAGGAATTCCAGTGGCAGGAAACAATCCTTAGGTTCTGTGTATTGCTGTGTGTTTGGGCAAGATCCTGGCTGGAGGGGGGGGGGAATCTCCGTCTACCCCGTCTCCCTCCAGACAAGGCTCCCCACATTCCTTACACCTCAGGAAACAGGTGGTAAAACCCATTGTATCACCCTGCCCAGGGTACTTGATGGGTGGAGATTGTCTTGCCCTGAAGGTGTGAACGGCTGGGTCATTGTTGTAGGCCAGCTGTGGCCCAGTGAGCAATGTTATCTTTGCACCTTCCAAGAGTCCTTAGTGGCTCTGCCCAATACATATTGTCTGGGCAAACCTTCCAAGAGTCCTTAGTGGCTCTGCCCAATACATATTGTCTGGGCAAACAGCAAGTGATTTTATCTTTGTTGAGTATACCGAGAGAGACAACCTTATTAGTCTCTCACAGCTGCCCAGGGAGGTGGTGGAGTCACCATCCCTGGAGGTGTTTAGGAGGAGATTTGATGGGGTGCTTGGTGCCATGGGTTAGTTGATCAGATGGTATTGGATGATAGGTTGGATTTGATGATGACTTCAAAGGTCTCTTCCAACCTGGTTAATTCTATTCTATTCTATTCTATTCTATTCTATTCTATTCTATTCTATTCTATTCTATTCTATTCTATTCTATTCTGAAGGGGCTGTGGGGATAGGACAAGAGGCAATGGTTTGAAGCTGTCCCTCTATGAACCTGCTCCATCAGGTGCTTGTCCTCCTTTTGCTGGGGGCTCCACAGCTGGCCCCAGTCCTGCAGGTGAGGTCTCCCCAGAGCAGAGCAGAGGGGCAGGATCCCTCTCTCCAGCTCTGGCCACACTGCTTTGGATGCAGCCCAGGCTGCCCTTGGCCTTCTGTGCTGCCAGTGCCCATTGCTGGCTCCTGCCCAGCTTCTCCCCCACCAGCACCCCCAAGGCCTTCTCTGCAGGGCTGCTCTCAGTCTTACTTAAGAAGCTGAAACTGTGATGCTGTAGACTGAAGCTGTGATCATGAGCAGGGTTTTTAGTCTGCATTTCCCACAAGGTTGGTTTTCATTTGTTTGGGGTTTGTTGAGCTGGCAGGGGCTGGACTGTGGGATGCAAGCAGAGGGTCAAAGGAGCTCTTCAGCCTGGACACAAGGAGTTGAAGCAGGAAATAATTGTTATATTTATCCAAAGAGGGGGCTGAAAGGAAAGAGGACTCAAGTGTCTCTGGAAAGTGCAAAGTGAGAGGCCTTGAGACACCTTCCTACCTAATTTGTTTTGTTGCTGTATGACATACTAGAGAGTATCCAACAGAAGCTGGGAGGATGATGAAGGGCCTGGAACATCTGTGTGATAAGGTTGGGGCTGTGTCTTGGTCCAGAGAGGGAAAGAGCCTCAGCTCTTTTGAATATTCTGTGTTATGAAATTAGAGGCACAATGGAGGCCAAAATATCAACGGCTAGGCTATTGATTACACAAATGAAGTGGATGGATCAGAAGGAGAGAGAGAGAAAATAGAGAGGAAGAGAGAGAATAAGGAGAGAGAAGAGGAAAGGAACTGTGTTACCACACCCCTCACCCCCCAAGACAGTTTGAGTCTGTGGAGGAAAAGTGCTGCAGCTATGGATGCAGAGATGTTTGGTCTGTAGAGAAAGGGTGCTGCAGCTTTGGCTGTGTTGTCCTCTGAGCAGCCTCTTCAGCTCCATGAGTTGCAGCAGGCAGAACTTAGGACATGGAGAGAGGGTTCCTCCTGGTCTGCTTCTTCCAAGCTCTGTGCCTATGCCTCTGTCCAGGTATTGTCTTGGTTTTCCCTTCTCAGTGGCATTGTCCAGGTCTTTTCCTCCGGTGTTCACCTTCTCCTGTGTTTTCCTTCTGTGTTCTCCTTCTCCTTTGTTTTCCTTCTCCTGTGTTTTCCTTCTCCTGTGTTTCCTTCTCCTTTGTTTTCCTTCTCCTTTGTTTTCCTTCTCCTGTGTTCTCCTTCTCCTGTGTTTTCCTTCTGTGTTCTCCTTCTCCTGTGTTTTCCTTCTCCTGTGTTTTCCTTCTGTGTTTTCCTTCTCCTGTGTTTTCCTTCTGTGTTCTCCTTCTCCTGTGTTTTCCTTCTCTTGTGTTCTCCTTCTCCTGTGTTCTCCTTCTCCTTTGTTTTCCTTCTCCTGTGTTTTCCTTCTCCTGTGTTCTCCTTCTCCTGTGTTCTCCTTCTCCTGTGTTTTCCTTCTCCTATGTTCTCCTTCTCCTTTTTTTTTTCCTTATCCTTTGTTTTCCTTCTCCTGTGTTCTCCTTCTCCTGTGTTCTTCTCCTGTGTTTTCCTTCTCCTGCGTTCTCCTTCTCCTGTTTTCCTTCTCCTGTGTTCTCCTTCTCCTGTGTTTTCCTTCTCCTGTGTTCTCCTTCTCCTGTGTTCTCCTTCTCCTTTGTTCTCCTTCTCCTGTGTTCTCCTTCTCCTGTGTTCTTCTCCTTTATTTTCCTTCTCCTGTGCTCACCTTCTCCTGTGCTCACCTTCTCCTGTGCTCACCTTCTCCTGTGTTCTTCTCCTGTGTTCACCTTCTCCTGTGTTCTTCTCCTGTGTTCACCTTCTCCTGTGTTCTCCTTCTCCTGTGTTTTCCTTCTCCTGAGCCAGTAGTTGCTCAGGTCTTAGGTATGTGTCCAAGTATTGTCCCCTAGGAAACTGTCCTTAGCTAAGTGTCCAGGTATTGTTCCCTGGGAAATCTTCCTGTGTATTCCTTTTTGTCTGGACAGAGGTCTGGAGGAAGGGGGGCAGGGGGCCTCTGCCTCCTCCTTCTCCATTTACCTGCCCACACAGCCAAGACACATCAGGGGCCAGGTGGTGAATCCATTGTCTCCCCAGGGTACCTGATGGGTGGAGCTGATCTTGTCTTATGCATATTCCTGTAGGTGGCCTGGGTCCATTGTTGTCAGCCCAGGTGTGGTCCAGTGAGCAATGTTATCTTTGCACCTTCCAAGAGTCCTTCCAAAATTGTTATACCACAAATGCTCCAATAGAATAGAATAGAATTAACCAGGTTGGAAAAGACCAACCTATCACCCAGCACCATCTGATCAACTAAACCATGGCACCAAGGGCCTCATCCAGGCTCTTCCTAAACACCTCCAGGGATGGGGACTCCACCACCTCCCTGGGCAGCACATTCCAATGGCCAATCACTCTTTCTGTGAAGAACTTCTTCCTAACATCCAGCCTAAACCTCCCCTGGCACAGCTTGAGACTGTGTCCTCTTGTTCTGGTGCTGCTTGCCTGGGAGAAGAGACCAACCCCCTCCTGGCTACAACCTCCCTTCAGGGAGTTGGAGAGAGCAAGAAGGTCTCCCCTGAGCCTCCTCTTCTCCAGGCTAAGCAACCCCAGCTCCCTCAGCCTCTCCTCACAGGGCTGTGCTCCAGACCCCTCCCCAGCCTTGCTGCTCTTCTCTGGACACCTTCCAGCATCTCAACATCTTTCCTAAGCTGAGGAGCCCAGAACTGGACACAGGACTCAAGGTGTGGCCTAACCAGTGCTGAGCACAAGGCACAATGACCTCCCTGCGACCTCCCTGCTCCTGCTGGCCACATTCTTCCTGATGCAGGCCAGGATGCCATTGGCCTTCTTGGCTGCCTGGGCACACTGCAGGCTCATGTTCAGCCTACTATTGACCAGCACCCCCAGGTCCCTGTCTGCATGGCCACTCTCCAGCCACTCTGACCCCAGCCTGTAGCACTGCCTGGGGCTGTTGTGAACAATGTGTAGAATCTGGCACTTAGACTGGTTATCACAGTATCACTAAGGCTGGAAGGGACCTCAAAGGTCACCAAGTCCAACCTGTCACCACAGACCTCATGACTAGACCATGGCACCAAGTGCCACATCCAATCCCCTCTTGAACACCTCCAGGGACGGTGACTCCACCACCTCCCTTCCAGTGGCTCTGCCCAGTGCACATCAGCTACTGTCTGGGCAAGCAGCAAAGGGGAGTTTGTCTTTGTTGAGTCACATCAGAAGAGACAAGATTTTAGTCTCTCACAGGCTGTTTAGCCTGGAGAAGAGAAAGCTGAGAGGGGATCTGATCAATGTGTGTAAGGGTGGGAGGCAGGAAGGGGCCAGGCTCTTTTTGGCAGTGTTCTGTGATAGGACAAGAGGCAATGGATGCAAAGTGGAACCCAGAAAGTTCCACCTCAGCATGAGGAGAAACTTCTTTGGTGTGAGGCTACTGGAGCCCTGGAGCAGGCTGCCCAGAGAGGTTGTGGAGTCTCTTCTGCAGACTTTCAACCTCCATCTGAATGTGTTCCTGTGTGGCCTGCTCTGGGTGACCCTGCTCTGGAAGTGGGGGTTGGACTGGGTGACCTCCAGAGATCTCTTCCAACCCCTACCACTGTGACTCCATGATTCCTGCCTCCCCCCTCTGAGAACAAGTTCATTTTTGTTATCAAACAGACATCAAAGCACTCTGTGTTGCTACCACCCACAGATATCGCTTCTCATTATTAAGCAAATGAGATGCAACTGCTGGAGGAAGCTGGTGGCAGTGCCAAGCTGGGGAGCAGACTAAACAAACAAACCAACAGAAACCCCAGAACAGGAGGAACCTCTCTCCTTTGGGGGGGATGTGTTTGAAGTGCTAAGGACACTGCTTGACTGGGACATGGATTTTCTTGGCACACCATTTCTGCCTGGCAGTCTGGAGCAGGAGTGAAAGTGCAGAGGCAGGTGCCAGGTGTGCCAGGGGAAAGACTGGGGCTGTGCAGCAGGGTGGGCATGTGCAGCAGGGTGGAGATGTGCAGCAGGCTGGGGATGTGCAGCAGGGTGGGGATGTGCAGCAGGGTGGGGATGTGCAGCAGGATGGGGATGTGCAGCAGGATTGGGATGTGCAGCAGGGTGGGGATGTGCAGCAGGGTGGGGATGTGCAGCAGGATGGAGATGTGCAGCAGGGTGGGGATGTGCAGCAGGATGGGGATGTGCAGAAGGAGGGAGCTGTGCAGCAGGGTGGGGATGTGCAGCAGGATGGGGATGTGCAGCAGGGTGGGGATGTGCAGCAGGATGGAGATGTGCAGCAGGAGGGAGCTGTGCAGCAGGGTGGGGATGTGCAGCAGGGTGGAACTACACAGCAAGCTGGGGATGTGCAGCAGGGTGGAGCTGTGCAGCAGGGTGGGGATGTGAAGCAGGAGGGAGCTGTGCAGCAGGGTGGGGATGTGCAGCAGGGTGGAGCTGAGCAGCAGGGTGGGATTGTGCAGCAGGGTGGAGCTGAGCAGCAGGGTGGGGATGTGCAGCAGGAGGGAGCACTGCAGCAGGGTGGGGATGTGCAGCAGGGTGGGGATGTGCAGAAGGAGGGAGCTGTGCAGCAGGGTGGGGATGTGCAGCAGGGTGGGGATGTGCAGAAGGAGGGAGCTGTGCAGCAGGGTGGGGATGTGCAGCAGGCTGGGGATGTGCAGAAGGAGGGAGCTGTGCAGCAGGATGGAGCTGTGTAGCAGGGTGGATCTGTGCAGCAGGCTGGGGATGTGCAGCAGGGTGGGGATGTGCAGCAGGGTGGAGCTGTGCAGCAGGGTGGGGATGTGCAGCAGGGTGGGGATGTGCAGCAGGATGGAGCTGTGCAGCAGGATGGAGCAGTGCAGCAGGGTGGGGATGTGCAGCAGGGTGGGGATGTGCAGCAGGGTGGGGATGTGCAGCAGGGTGGAGCTGTGCAGCAGGAGGGAGCTGTGCAGCAGGGTGGGGATGTGCAGCAGGGTGGAACTACACAGCAAGCTGGGGATGTGCAGCAGGGTGGAGCTGTGCAGCAGGGTGGGGATGTGAAGCAGGAGGGAGCTGTGCAGCAGGGTGGGGATGTGCAGCAGGGTGGGGATGTGCAGCAGGATGGAGCGGTGCAGCAGGATGGAGCAGTGCAGCAGGGTGGGCATGTGCAGCAGGGTGGAGCTGTGCAGCAGGGTGGGGATGTGCAGCAGGATGGGGATGTGCAGCAGGGTGGGGATGTGCAGCAGGGTGGGGATGTGCAGCAGGAGGGAGCTGTGCAGCAGGATGGAGCAGTGCAGCAGTGTGGGCATGTGCAGCAGGGTGGAGCTGTGCAGCAGGGTGGGGATGTGCAGCAGGGTGGGGATGTGCAGCAGGGTGGAGCTGTGCAGCAGGGTGGGGATGTGCAGCAGGGTGGGATTGTGCAGCAGGATGGAGCTGTGCAGCAGGGTGGAGCTGTGCAGCAGGGTGGGGATGTGCAGCAGGGTGGGGATGTGCAGCAGGGTGGGGATGTGCAGCAGGAGGGAGCTGTGCAGCAGGGTGGGGATGTGCAGCAGGGTGGGGATGTGCAGCAGGGTGGAGCTGTGCAGCAGGGTGGGGATGTGCAGCAGGGTGGGGATGTGCAGCAGGGTGGGGATGTGCAGCAGGAGGGAGCTGTGCAGCAGGGTGGGGATGTGCAGCAGGGTGGGGATGTGCAGCAGGGTGGAGCTGTGCAGCAGGGTGGGGATGTGCAGCAGGGTGGGGATGTGCAGCAGGAGGGAGCTGTGCAGCAGGGTGGGGATGTGCAGCAGGGTGGGGATGTGCAGCAGGATGGAGACGTGCAGCAGGAGGGAGCTGTGCAGCAGGGTGGGGATGTGCAGCAGGGTGGAGCTGTGCAGCAGGGTGGGGATGTGAAGCAGGAGGGAGCTGTGCAGCAGGCTGGGGATGTGCAGCAGGAGGGAGCTGTGCAGCAGGGTGGGCATGTGCAGCAGGGTGGGGATGTGCAGAAGGAGGGAGCTCTGCTGCAGGGTGGGGATGTGCTGCAGGGTGGGGATGTGCAGCAGGGTGGGGATGTGCAGCAGGGTGGAGTTGTGCAGCAGGGTGGGGATGTGCAGCAGGATGGGGATGTGCAGAAGGAGGGAGCTGTGCAGCAGGATGGAGCTGTGCAGCAGGGTGGGGATGTGCAGCAGGATGGAGCAGTGCAGCAGGGTGGAGCTGTGCAGCAGGATGGGTATGTGCAGCAGGATGGAGCTGTGCAGCAGGGTGGGGATGTGCAGCAGGGTGGGGATGTGCAGCAGGATGGAGCTGTGCAGCAGGGTGGGGATGTGCAGCAGGGTGGGGATGTGCAGCAGGGCGGAGTTGTGCAGCAGGGTGGGGATGTGCAGCAGGGTGGGGATGTGCAGCAGGATGGGGATGTGCAGCAGGGTGGAGCTGTGCAGCAGGGTGGAGCTGTGCAGCAGGATGGAGCTGTGCAGCAGGGTGGGGATGTGCAGCAGGATGGAGCTGTGCAGCAGGGTGGGGATGTGCAGCAGGGTGGGGATGTGCAGAAGTAGGGAGCTGTGCAGCAGGGTGAGGATGTGCAGCAGGATGGGGATGTGCAGCAGGATGGGGATGTGCAGCAGGGTGGGGATGTGCAGAAGGAGGGAGCTGTGCAGCAGGGTGAGGATGTGCAGCAGGATGGGGATGTGCAGCAGGGTGGGGATGTGCAGCAGGGTGGGGATGTGCAGCAGGGTGGAGCTGTGCAGCAGGGTGGGGATGTGCAGCAGGGTGGGGATGTGCAGCAGGATGGGGATGTGCAGCAGGATGGAGATGTGCAGCAGGAGGGAGCTGTGCAGCAGGGTGGGGATGTGCAGCAGGAGGGAGCTGTGCAGCAGGCTGGGGATGTGCAGCAGGAGGGAGCTGTGCAGCAGGCTGGGGATGTGCAGCAGGAGGGAGCTGTGCAGCAGGGTGGGGATGTGCAGCAGGGTGGGGATGTGCAGAAGGAGGGAGCTGTGCTGCAGGGTGGGGATGTGCAGCAGGGTGGGGATGTGCAGCAGGGTGGGGATGTGCAGCAGGAGGGAGCTGTGCAGCAGGCTGGGGATGTGCAGCAGGAGGGAGCTGTGCAGCAGGGTGGGGATGTGCAGCAGGATGGGTATGTGCAGCAGGATGGAGCTGTGCAGCAGGGTGGGGATGTGCAGCAGGGTGGGGATGTGCAGAAGGAGGGAGCTGTGCTGCAGGGTGGGGATGTGCAGCAGGGTGGGGATGTGCAGCAGGGTGGAGTTGTGCAGCAGGGTGGGGATGTGCAGCAGGATGGGGATGTGCAGAAGGAGGGAGCTGTGCAGCAGGATGGAGCTGTGCAGCAGGGTGGGGATGTGCAGCAGGGTGGAGCTGTGCAGCAGGATGGAGCTGTGCAGCAGGGTGGGTATGTGCAGCAGGATGGAGCTGTGCAGCAGGGTGGGGATGTGCAGCAGGGTGGGGATGTGCAGCAGGGTGGGGATGTGCAGAAGGAGGGAGCTGTGCAGCAGGATGGAGCTGTGCAGCAGGGTGGGGATGTGCAGCAGGATGGGGATGTGCAGCAGGATGGGGATGTGAAGCAGGATGGGCATGTGCAGCAGGGTGGGGATGTGCAGCAGGATGGAGCAGTGCAGCAGGGTGGAGCTGTGCAGCAGGATGGAGCTGTGCAGCAGGGTGGGGATGTGCAGCAGGATGGGGATGTGCAGAAGGAGGGAGCTGTGCAGCAGGGTGAGGATGTGCAGCAGGGTGGGGATGTGCAGCAGGGTGGGGATGTGCAGCAGGATGGAGCTGTGCAGCAGGGTGGAGCTGTGCAGCAGGATGGAGCTGTGCAGCAGGGTGGGGATGTGCAGCAGGATGGAGCTGTGCAGCAGGGTGGGGATGTGCAGCAGGGTGGGGGATGTGCAGCAGGATGGGGATGTGAAGCAGGATGGGGATGTGCAGCAGGGTGGGGATGTGCAGCAGGGTGGGGATGTGCAGCAGGATGGGGATGTGCAGCAGGGTGGGGATGTGCAGCAGGATGGAGATGTGCAGCAGGCTGGGGATGTGCAGCAGGGTGGGGATGTGCAGAAGGAGGGAGCTGTGCAGCAGGCTGGGGATGTGCAGCAGGAGGGAGCTGTGCAGCAGGGTGGGGATGTGCAGCAGGGTGGGGATGTGCAGCAGGCTGGGGATGTGCAGCAGGGTGGGGATGTGCAGCAGGGTGGAGCTGTGCAGCAGGGTGGGGATGTGCAGCAGGCTGGGGATGTGCAGCAGGATGAAGGGCGCTGTGCAGCAGGATAATAACGTTGACCTGGGTAACTTCGTCCTTTTCTGTGTTACTGTGAAGCTGTCTGCAGGTCTGGGGCTGCTCCCAGAGATGAGGCCGCGCAGGGGAGCAGGGCTGTGTTGCTTCTCCCAGCAGGGAGCAGAGTGCAGGGGATGTGAAAATCACCTCCAGGGATGGTGAATCTCCACCCAGGCTGGAAGAGGCCCTGCTGCCTCAGCCAGGGGCCACACTTGCCTCAAATCAATGGCATTGGCGCAGCCCAGCTGGGTCCTTTGGGCTTGCCACAGGGTTCTGCAGAAGCATTTCTGTGCTGATATATACATTCTATATATCTATAGTTGAATAGAGTCAACTCCCCAGGCTGTTGCTAGGAGCTTCAGGCACTAGAAAATCCTATTTTCAGACAGTAACATCATGAGAACTAACATAATAATAATAATAGTAATAATAATAACAACAACAACAATAACAATAAATCAGAGGCTATGTGTGGGATCCAAGGATGCCTCCAACATTCACATCCCCAACCAGACCTCCTTTGCTCATTAGCACACACACACACACCCCCTAATAATCAGATACTCTGTATGGGATCTCTTTTGGTGGTTCCAAGGCATGAGGGGTCTGATTCCTCCAGAAACAGTCCCAGCTCCTTCCTGGACCATTCCTCTCACTCTCCCAAGGGACCGTTCCCTTTCTCCACATACTCTCAGAGTCTTTCTTCCACACACCTTTTTTTCAGCAGCTCCTTGCAGGTCTCCTACCTCCCCTCCTCAATCTTTTACTCAAAGGAATGCACTGATTAGATCCCCTCTCAGGCTGCTCTGCAGGCTCAACAGCCCCAAGGCTCCCAGCCTCTCCTCCTCACACAGATGCTCCAGGCCCCTCAGCACCTTTGTTGCCTCCATCTTTCTCCCTGTCCCTCTTCAACTGGGGAGCCCAGAGCTGGACACAATGCTCCAGGTGTGAGCTCACCAGGGCAGAGCAGAAGGGTAGGACAACCTCTCTTCAGCTGCTGCCCACAGGATGCCATTGGCCTTCTTGCTCTTGAGGACACCTTGCTGAACACCCTTCCTCTCACTCTCCCAAGGGACCATTCCCTTTCTCCACATCCTCTCAGATTCTCTCCTCCACACACCTTTGCTTTCAGCAGCTCCTTGCAGGTCTCCTACCTCCCCTCCTCCATCTTTTACTCAAAGGAATGCACTGGTCCTGATCTTGTGCTTGGAGGAAGGGATGTCTGATCATTCACCAGCTCTCTTGGGCCACCCCTACCTCCTAGAGTCTTGCCCCACAGGATTCCTCCAAGTAGGTCTTGGAAGAGGACAAAGTTGCCCTCCTGAAGTCCAGGGTTGCAATTCTACTTATTGCCAAGCTTCTCTTTTGCATGATCAGGAACTCCACCACCTCATGGTCATCCAAGGATGCCTCCAATGTTCACACCCCCCAACCAGACCTCCTTTGCTCATTAGCACACACACACACACTCAGATGCTATGTGTGGGATCTCTTTGGGTGCTTCCAGGGAGTGGGAGCTCTGCTTCCTCCAGAAAGTCCCAGCTCCTTCCTGGGAGCCCAGCAAAGAGTGTGACTCCCTCACTGATTGTTCTCCAGGGCAGAAGGTGCTGCAAAGTTGCTCTCCTGCACTTGGGAAGTGAGTCGGGGAGGCTTAGGTTGGTGATCAGGAAAGAATGCTGCAAGGGCAGTCAGGGCTTGGTGGAAAAGACCTTTCAGATCATCGAGTTCCTCCATGCCCTAACTCCACCATGCCTGGGGCTAAACCATGGTCCTCAGCCCCTCATCTCTGCCTCATTGAAACACCTCCAGGAATGGGGCTGCAGCCACCCCCCCGGGCAGCCTGTGCCAGCCTGTGAGGACTGTTTCAGTGAGGGAATATCTTCTAATGGCCAACCTAAGCCTTCCCAAACACCAGAGAAACCCAGGACAGTTCTGATCTTGGCAGCTTCTTATGAGGAGTGTGTGTGTGTCTGTGTGTGTCTGTGTGTCTGTGTGTGTGTACACAGCCAGAGAAAAGCAATTTGGGGCAGAAAAAAGCAATTTGGGACACAGTTATTCATCCAGAGCAGCGTGAGCTCAAGAGATGAGACTGTGGGATGAGAAAGCAGAGCCCCTTGCTGAGCGTGAAGCAACAGGGAGCACTGCCTGAGGAAAGAGGGAAAGTGGATAATGAGTCTGTTATTTCCTGGCACTCAGGTCCTGCTGAGGAAGCAGAGCCAAGAGCATGCAGTGTGGCCCTAACCAGGTGGAAAAAGTATCACAGTGTCACAGTACATTAGAGGTTGGAAGGGATCTCCAGAGATCATCCAGTCCAACCTCCCCCCCAGAGCAGCATCACCCAGGGCAGGTCACACAGGGACACATCCAGATGGGGCTTGAAAGTCTCCACAGCAGGAGACTCCACAGCCTCTCTGGGCAGCCTGCTCCAGGCCTCCAGCGCCCTCACTGTAAAGAAGTTTCTCCTCATGTTGAGCTGAAACCTTCTCTGTTCAAGCTTGAACCTGATCTTCCAACCTTAGGAATACTGATACTGGTACTGTTGTTCCTTGTCTTATTGCTGTGCACCACCCAAAAGAGCTTGGCCCCCTCCACTTGACCCCCACCCCTCAGCTATTGATAGACATTGATCAGATCCCTCTCAGCCTTCTCTTCTCCAGGCTAAACAGCCCCAGGGCTCTCAGTCTCTCTTCACAGGGGAGATGCTCCAGGCCCCTCAGCATCTTATATACCTCCCCTTGACTCTCCCCCTCTCTGTTCTCTGTCTCCCTTGAACTGGGGAGCTGAGAACTGGGCACAAAACTCCAGATGAGGCCTCAGCAGGGCAGAGTAGAAGGGAAGGAGAACTTCTCTTGACTTGCTGGCCACACTCTTCTTGATGCAGCCCAGAGTAGCAGCACTGCTAATCATTCTGTAGCAGCTTGGAGCCTGCCTATTTGACAGAGTGGATTCTCTGTGGGGAGCTTTTGCTTGGTTCTTTTGTTGGTTTTTAGTCTGTTTTGGGTTGATTTTTTTTTCTCAGTTGGGTGGTTTTTTGTTTGTCAGTTTGGTGTTTCATTCCTGTCTTCAAAGCTGCAATTAAACCTTTGGAGGACCTGCAGGAGAGAGGTTGCCCTGCTGAGGAGCAGACATTAATGCTCTGAGCAGCTACCCACAAACACTCTGAGCCAGCCCAGGGAAGTGCCCTCCCCAGCAATTCTCTCCTGCCTGCATTCCCCCAGGATTGCAATGATCTCTCCTGACAGCCTGTGGCACTTTGGCCCACCAGCAGTAACAAAAGCTGGGAAAGCAGGTGGAAGCTGTATCTACAAGCAAGAACTACACTCTACAATGGATGCAATGAATATGTGCAAACATACAGGAGTGACAAGAGTCTTCTCCCAGGCAAGCAGCACCAGAACAAGAGGACACAGTCTCAAGCTGTGCCAGGGGAGGTTTGGGCTGGATGTTAGGAAGAAATTCTTCCTAGAGAGAGTGACTGGCCACTGGGATGTGCCCAGGGAGGTGGTGGAGTCACCATCCCTGGAGGTGTTTAGGAGGAGACTGTATGGGGTGCTTGGTGCCATGGTTTAGTTGATCAGATGGTGTTGGATGATAGGTTGGACTTGATGATCTCAAAGGTCTCTTCCAACCTGGTTTATTCCCTTCCCTTCCCTTCCCTTCCCTTCCCTTCCCTTCCCTTCCCTTCCCTTCCCTTCCCTTCCCTTCCCTTCCCTTCCCTTCCCTTCCCTTCCCTTCCCTTCCCTTCCCTTCCCTTCCCTTCCCTTTCCCTTCCCTTCCCTTCCCTTCCCTTCCCTTCCCTTCCCTTCCCTTCCCTTCCCTTCCCTTCCCTTCCCTTCCCTTCCCTTCCCTTCCCTTCCCTTCCCTTCCCTTCCCTTCCCTTCCCTTCCCCTTCCCTTCCCTTCCCTTCCCTTCCCTTCCCTTCCCTTCCCTTCCCTTCCCTTCCCTTCCCTTTCCCTTCCCCTTCCCCTTCCCTTCCCTTCCCTTCCCTTCCCTTCCCTTCCCTTTCTCTTCTCTTCTCTTCTCTTCTCTTCTCTTCTCTTCTCTTCTCTTCTCTTCTCTTCTCTTCTCTTCTCTTCTCTTCTCTTCTCTTCTCTTCCCTTCCCTTCCCCTTCCCTTCCCTTCCATTCCATTCCATTCCATTCCATTCCATTCCATTCCATTCCATTCCATTCCATTCCATATTATCCAGGGATGTACAATCAGAAAACAGCTCAGAAACCCCCCTAAAGGGGGGACACCACCCCTGCTTTCCCCCCATCCCCCACACCCTGTTCATCTAATTAGAAGAGAAAGAGATGTTACAGAGTTAGTGCTCTTCTCTCAAGGCTAGGCTGATGAGGCCCCCCCCAGCTGAGCAGAGCAGAAAGCAGCCTCAACAGCCAGCAGAGAGAGAAAGGAATGAAGCAACCTTATTGATTCTGTGACTCTAAGTGGGATGTGAGACATAGCTAGGGGCACAGCTCACATCTGGCCAATGAAACTCATTTGGAACAATCTTTTGTTTCCCTTTTTACCCCCAACTGGGAATTGTTTCTATTTCTCCACTCTTCTGCTTGAAAACCTGCAGTTAAAGGCATAGCCTGAAACTGCCACACAGCCCCTAGCCAGAACACAGTTATCAAGGCAGGAATAATGTCCTGGTTCAAACAGCCTCCATTTCCCTCCTGGATACAAAGCTCTGAAGCTGCTGAGAGGTAAGGAACAGGTGGTGGCTAGGGAGGAAATCATAGAATCACAGAATCATAGAATCAATAAGGTTGGAAAAGACCTCAGAGATCATCAAGTCCAACCTAGCACCCAGCACCTCATGACCACTAAACCATGGCTCCAAGTGCCACATCCAATTCCCTCTTGAACACCTCCAGGGATGGGGACTCCACCACCTCCCTGGGCAGCACATCCCAATGACGAACGACTCGCTCGGTGAAGAATTTTCTCCTCACCTCCAGTCTAAACCTCCCCTGGCACAGCTTGAGACTGTGTCCTCTTGTTCTGGTGCTGGCTGCCTGGGAGAAGAGACCAACCCCCACCTGGCTACAGCCTCCCTTCTGGGAGTTGTAGAGGGCAATGAGGTCTCCCCTGAGCCTCCTCTTCTCCAGGCTAAGCAACCCCAGCTCCCTCAGCCTCTCCTCACAGGGCTGTGCTCCAGACCCCTCCCCAGCCTTGTTGCCCTTCTCTGGACACCTTCAAGTCTCTCAATGTCCTTCTTAAACTGAGGGGCCCAGAACTGGACACAGGACTCAAGGTGTGGCCTGAGCAGTGCTGAGCACAGGGCACAATGACTTCCCTGCTCCCGCTGGCCACACTGTTCCTGATGCTTCAAAGATTTCTGCATCTGCACTGCAAAGTGGTTCCTGTGCAAGCCCTGGGGCCTGCCGGTGTCTCTGCCTCTTCCCAAGGGGTTCCTTGCCAGCTTCCCATCTGCCAGCTGTAACTTGGCAGCTCTCACTTAGCAGCACTGCTGAGGATCTTAACCAGGGGCAAGCTGGGAAGCTGGCAACTTCATTTTGTTGTGCCAGTCAGAACCATTAATTTCAGAGTCTGGAGGAAGTCTGCCTCAGCTATTCATTATTTCCCTGAAAGTTTTGATCTTTCCATTTCTCCCTTTATTTATTGATTTAGTAATGAGAAGTGGATTGATTTTTTTTTTTTGTTTGGCTCAGTGCCTTTCAGTGCCCATAAATCCCTGTGACACAGGAGCTACTCCCTAAGAGGATGAATTATGCTATGGATTTCCTCCTCTTGCTGTTCTTAAAGCTCCTCAGTCTGCAAAAGTGAGTTCCAGTCAAGGCAATGATGATGCTTTGAATAATTCCTGCCTTGTCCAAGAGGGGTTCTTGGGCTGTGGTTTAATGGTGGTGATGATGATGTTAGGCTGCTGGATGGACTTGGTGATCTTGCAGGACTTTTCCAACCCCAAACAATTCTGTGATTCTGTGATTAAAAGGCCATCCTCATTGGCTCACCTTGGGGACAGGCAGACCAGACAAGAAAGGATCACCCTGCCTCACACAAAACATCCCCAAGGGCACCAATCTACCCTTCTTCAGCAGGGACTTGTGGAGGACAGGTCTGGGAAGACCTCAGAGCAGCCTTCCAGGACCTGAAGGGGGGCTGCAATAACGTGTGGGGCAGACACATCCCTCTCAAGCTGCACCAGGGAAAGTTTAGGCTGGAGGTGAGGAGAAAGTTCTTCACTGAGAGAGTTGTTGGCCATTGGGATGTGCTGCCCAGGGAGGTGGTGGAGTCCCCATCCCTGGAGGTGTTCAAGAGGGGATTGGATGTGGCACTTGGTACCATGGTCTAGTCATGAGGTCTGTGGTGACAGGTTGGACTTGATGATTGTTGAGGTCTCTTCCAGCCTTGGTGATTCTGTGATTCTCTGATACATTTTACAAGGGCTGGGAGTGCCAGGATGAGGAACAATGGCTTTGAGCTGGGAGAGGGGAGATTGAGACAGGAGATGAGGAAGAATTTCTTTGCAGTGAGGATGGGGAGACTCTGGCACAGGCTGCCCAGGGAGGCTGTGGCTGCCTCCTCCCTGGAGGTGTTGAAGGCCAGGCTGGATGATGCCTTGAGCAGCCTGTGCTGGTGGGAGGTGTCCCTGCCCATGGCAGAGGAATTAGAACTGGATGAGCTTTAAGGTCCCTTCTAACCCAAAGCATTCCATGATGCTGTGAGCAAAGCCTTGGGCTCAGGAAAAGCCTTGTTCCAGTGGGGTTTACACTTTGGCTCAAGACCTGTTTTCTATCCCACCTCCCATTTTCTGTCTCTCTCTGACGCACAGCAGAGGGCTTGTCCTATTGCTGTTGAGTGAGAGTCAGAATAGAGTAGAAAGAATAGAATAGAATAGAATAGAATAGAATAGAATAGAATAGAATAGAACAGAATAGAATAGAATAGAGTAGAATAGACCAGGTTGGAAAAGACCTTCAAGATCATTAAGTCCAACCTCTCACCCAACATCATCTGATCAACTAAACCATGGCACCAAGTGCCTCATCCAGTCCCCTCTTGAACACCTCCAGGGATGGTGATTCCACCACCTCCCTGGGCAGCACATTCCCATGGCCAATCTCTCTTGCTGGGAAGGATTTCTTCCTAACATCCAGCCTAAACCTCCCCTGGCACAGCTTCAGACTGTGTCCTCTTGTTCTGGTGCTGCTTGCCTGCCTGGGAGAAGAGACCAACCCCCACCTGGCTACAGCCTCCCTTCAGGGAGTTGTAGAGAGATCACCCCTGAGCCTCCTCTTCTCCAGGCTAAGCAACCCCAGCTCCCTCAGCCTCTCCTCACAGGGCTGTGCTCCAGACCCCTCCCCAGCTTTGTTGCCCTTCTCTGAATACCTTCTAGGAGCTCAACATCTTTCCTAACCTGAGGAGCCCAGAACTGGACACAGGACTCAAGGTGTGGCCTAACCTGTGCTGAGCAGAGCTGTGCTTGCAGCTACTTCTTGGGGGGCTGATAAAAACCCCTTTGAACTCTGCATGGGCCTGCAGCAGGCAGAAATTCTCCAGTGCACCACCTGCCAAGGCTTGTGGCCATCTGCAAGTCACCTCTCTGGGACAAGGATATCCAGGAGCCGAGTGTCTTTAGCAGCTCTCATTGGCTGAGACCTTTCAAAGCTGGCTGCTGGTGGGACTGAAAGTTGAATTGCAGCCCCAAAGGAGCCTGTGCCATGAAGTGACATACAGGAATGGACTTGCAACTGTTGGCCTTCTGCTAAACTACTGAATTAATTCTGGGGACATGGTCACCTCCTTCTGCTGGAAGCATCATTTGTGCCTTTAGAGCTTCAGATCATCTGAAAACACTTTGTTTTCTCAGTTATCACCTGCTTTCAAAGCAAACCAAATGAACAAACACCCAAACCAGGACAAACAAAACCCAGGAGCTCTTAATTTGTATTTTTTTCTACTGTGCAATCCAAAAGCTGTTATTGAAGAGGTTGTCTCTCAGGTTTCTCCCCTTCCCTCTTGTGCTGTGTGGGTGTTGGGAAATGAATTCTCTGTCAGATGTGCTTCTGGAATGCACTGGTGCCAGTTCTTTTCCAGATCTGATCCTACCTTCACAGCTATGAAGCCTGAGAAACTCCTCTGAATCCTCACAACCAATTATCTGATTAGCTGTTGCCTGGTCTCCTGTTAGCACTCACTCATCTCTGGAGCACTGTGTCCAGCTGTGGTGCCCCCAACACAAGAAAGACCTGATGGAGAGGGTCCAGAGGAGGCCACAAAGATGATCAGGGGGATGAAGAACCTCCCTTATTTGGGACAGGCTGGGAGAGTTGGGGCTGTGCAGCCTGGAGAAGAGAAGGCTCCAGGGAGACCTCAGAGCTGCATTTCAATACCTGCAGAGGAGCTGCAGGCAGCTGGGGAGGGACTGTTCAGAAGGGGCTGTGGGGATAGGAGGAGAGGCAATGGTTTGAAAGTGGAGCAGGGCAGAGGTAGGTTGGCCATCAGGAGGAAGCTCTGCACAGGGAGGGTGGTGAGACACTGGCACAGGCTGCCCAGGGAGGTGCTTGAGGCTCCATCCCTGGAGCCATCCAAGCTCAGCCTGGCTGTGTCCCTGTGCAGCCTGCTCTAGCTGGAGGTGTCCCTGCTGCCTGCAGGGGGTTGGACAAGATGCCCTTGGAGGCTCCCTTCCAACCCGATGCAATGTGTGAGATTCTGTTAGCAAACCCAGAACCTAACAACCCCTGGGTGGGTTCACAGCCTGCTGAGCAGCCTCTTCCTTACATTGTTCTGCTCCTAAAAAAGGAATCACAGAATGGTTTGAGTTGGAAGGGAGCTTCAAGCTCATCCAGTTCCAACCCCCTGCCATGGGCAGGGACACCTCCCACCAGCCCAGGTAGCTCAAGGCCTCATCCAGCCTGGCCCTGAACACCTCCAGGGAGGGAATCACGCAATGCAGGAGCAGAGCTGAGCCAAGGATGCCCTGACTCTAGGGTGCTGCAAGGGCACTGCAAGGGCACTGCTCTGCTTTCCTGCAGCAGAGAGAAGAGCTCATTTGAGTTCTGCAAGCTGCTGCTGTTGATAGCTGAGCTAATTTCTGAGTGTGGAAATGACTTCATAGCAATCTCATCTCCTTGCTGAGGGCAGTGGGCAGAAAATGGTGCTGCTGCTGAGTGGCCTCTGCCAAGAAGGTCAGCGAGTTCTTAAGGGAGGACTTGATAGATGCTATTAAATGTACAAGGCTCTGCCTGTTGCTTATTGACAGACCCTAAAGGGAAATGATTTCCTCTCGAGCTTGAAGGTCATCTCTGATCTGTGCCTGCCTGAGGATCACTTCCAGTTCAACACCAGGAGAGGAAATGAAGAGCTAAAAACATTCCTGTGCTGCAGTTTCACCCTCCAAGCAAATCCACACAGGAAAGCGCAGCTCAGGAGAGCCCCAAATGTCAGAATGCTACTCCAGGACACATCCCCACAGTCAGAGACTAAAGCTTGTCTCTCCTGGTGTGACTCAACAAAGACCTTTGCTGCTTGCCCAGACAATAGCTGATGTGGCAGAGCCACTGGAACGACTGAGGCCACCTTCAGGAATATGCATAAGACAAGATAATCTCCACCCATCAGGTACCCCGGAAAGGGAGGATGGTGAGACAATGGATTCACCACCTGGCCCCTGATTTCCTGGGGGGCAAGACCTGGACACATACCTAAGTACTAAAAGCTGTATAAAAGACTTGAGCAACCACTGGCTCAGGAGAAGAAAAACACAGAAGGAAAACACAGCTGAAGAAAAACACAGGAGAAGGACGATGCTCAGGGCAATGCTGCTCTGAAGAAAAAATGCCAGAGACATCGCCATGGAGCCTGGAAGAAGCAGCAGAACCCTCTCTTCGTGCCCTAAGTTCTGCCTGCTGCAACTCCTGGAGCTGAAGAGGCTGCCCAGAGGATCACATCTCTTCTCCAACCAAAGCCTCAGCAGCCTTTCTCAACAGACCCAACATCTCCTGCAGCACTTTTCCTCCACAGACTCAAACTATATTGGGGGGGGGTGTGTGTGTGAGTGTGTGAGTGGTGTGGTAATATAATTCCTTTCCTCTTCTCTCTCTCTTCTATCACAGTATCACCAAGGTTGGAAGAGACCTCAAAGATCATCGAGTCCAACCTGTCACCACAGACCTCATGACTAGACCATGGCACCAAGTGCCACATCCAATCCCCTCTTGAACACCTTCAGGGATGGGGACTCCACCACCTCCCTGGGCAGCACATCCCAATGGCCAATCTCTCTCTCTGGGAAGAACTTTCTCCTCACCTCCAGCCTAAACTTCCCCTTCTCTCTCTCCCTCTCTATTTTCTCTCTCTCCTTTTCTGATCCATCCACTTTATTTATGTAATCAATACTCCAGCTGTTGATGTTTTGGCCTGGTTCATGCCTCTCATTTCACAAAAGGGGAATATTCAAAAGAACTGAGGTTCTTTCCCTCTCCAGACTGAGACACTGCGATACTGTGATACTGTTGCATTGGTTAGGCCACACCTTGGGTACTGTGTCCAGTTCTGGACCCCTCAGTTTAAGAAGAACATTGAGACACTTGAAGGTGTCCAGAGAAGGGCAACAAGGCTGGGGAGAGGCCTTGAGCACAGCCCTGTGAGGAGAGGCTGAGGGAGCTGGGGTTGCTTAGCCAGGAGAAGAGGAGGCTCAGGGGAGACCTCATTGCTCTCTCCAACTCCCTGAAGGGAGGTTGTAGCCAGGTGGGGGTTGGTCTCTTCTCCCAGGCAGCCAGCACCAGAACAAGAGGACACAGTCTCAAGCTGTGCCAGGGGAGGTTTAGGCTGGAGGTGAGGAGAAAGTTCTTCCCAGCAAGAGAGATTGGCCATGGGAATGTGCCAATTGGAATGTTCACAGAGAGAGTCATTGGCCATTGGGATGTGCTGCCCAGGGAGGTGGTGGAGTCCCCATCCCTGGAGGTGTTCATGAGGGGATTGGATGTGGCACTTGGTGCCATGGGGTCTGTGATGACAGGTTGGACTCAATCTTTGAGGTCTCTTCCAATCTTGTTGATTCTGTGATACTGTGATACACTCAGCCGTGGCTGAGCGAGGCTTGGCTGCCTGCGTGCCCGCACTGCAGAGCGGAGACCCCGCACTGACACCCTGCAGCTAGTACAAGTGACTGCCCCCAGGAAGAGGCAGGGGAAGCAGAGGGAGCATGAGGCAGCTCCCTGGGTGGGGAGTCAGCTATGGGCTTGGAGTGCCTCACCTTGGGGAGGGCTTTTTGGTTTGGAGTTTGGTCTGAGTTTGGATTTTGTTCTGGTTTTGGATTTTATCTTGAGTGGGGATGGCTTTTGCTTTCTTACTTGGTTTTGAGTTTGGATTGGATTTTCATCTTGGATTTGATTTTGATTTTGGATTGGATTTTGATTTTTGATGCACTTTTTATTTTGATTTTTGCATTGGATTTGATTTTGATTTTAATTTCAGATTGGATCTTTATTATTAGTTTCTCAGTGAAGAACTTTCTCCTCACCTCCAGCCTAAACTTCATCTTCTCTCCTTGAACACCTCCAGGGATGGTGACTCCACCACCTCCCTGGGCAGCACATCCCAATGGACAATCACTCTCTCTGTGTAGAACTTCCCCCTGACCTCCAGCTTGAACCTACCCTGGCACAGCCTGAGACTGTGTCCTCTTGTTCTGGTGCTGGCTGCCTGGCAGAAGAGACCAACCTCTGCATGTCTACAACCTCCCTTAAGGTAGTTGTAGACAGCAATGAGGTCAGCCCTGAGCCTCCTCTTCTCCAGGCTAAGCAACCCCAGCTCCCTCAGCCTCTCCTCACAGGGCTGTGCTCCAGACCCCTCCCCAGCTTTCTTGCCCTTCTCTGGACATGCTCCAGCAAATCAACCTCCTTCCTAACCTGAGGAGCCCAGAACTGGACACAGGACTCAAGGTGTGGCCTAACCAGTGCAGTGTACAGGGGCACAATGACCTCCCTGCTTCTGCTGGCCACACTGTTCCTGCTGCAGGCCAGGATGCCATTGGCCTTCTTGGCCGCCTGGGCACACTGCAGGCTCATATTCAGCCTACCATCAACCAGCACCCCCAGGTCCCTCTCTGCCTGGCTGCTCTCAGCCACTCTGACCCCAGCCTGTAGCTCTGCATGGGGTTGCTGTGGCCAATGTGCAGCACCTGGCACTTGGATGTGTTCGATTTTTTATCTTGGATTTTATTTTGATTTTTCTTTTGGATTTTATCTTTTGTTGGGTTTTTTTGATGCATTTTTATTTTCTTCTTGGGTTTGATTTTTATTTATATTTTTAATGCATTTTTTTTTTTATCTTGGACTTTATTTTTCTCTTTATTTAGGATTCAGATTTTGATTTTGGACTTGATTTTGATTTTTGATGCTTTTTTCTTTCTACCTTGCATTTTCTTTTTACCTTTATCTTGCATTTAATTTTTATTTCTACTTTGGATTTGATTCTTAATTTTATTCTGGGTTTCATTTTTCTTTTTGTTTTGGATTTGATTTTTATTTTCAAGGCAATTTTTACTTTCCTCTGGGGTTTTGTTTCTATTCTGGATTTGGGTTTCAGTTTGGATTTGGGTTTTATTTCTAGTTTGGATTCCATTTTTATTTCATTCTCTTTTGGATGCCTTTTTTATTTTCATGTTTGGATGTCATCTCATACTTGCTGATTGCACCAGCAGCAAGTGTGAGGATGGCACCCAGCTGAGTGGGGCTGTTAACACACCAGAGGGACAGGATGGCAGCCAGGGGGACCTGGGCAGGCTGGAGAGGTGGTGCCCAGGGGAACCTCCTGAGGTTCAACAAGAGCAAGTGCAGGGCTCTGCACCTGGCCTGGGACAATCCTCCCTGGCAATACAGGCTGGGGGAGGAGGGGATAGAAAGCAGCCCTGAGGAGAAGGACTTGGGGGTGCTGGTGGGGGAGAAGCTGGCCAGGAGCAGGCAGGGTGAGACTGCAGCACAGAAGGCAAATCCCAGCCTGGGCTGCATCCAAAGCAGCACTGCCAGAGCCCCAGAGAGGTGATTCTGCCTCTTTGCTCTGCTCTGGGGAGACCTCACCTGCAGTGCTGTGTGCAGGTCTGGAGCCCTCAGCACAGGAAGGACCTGGAGCTGATGGAGAGGGTCCAGAGGAGGCCATGAAGATGCTGAGGGGGTTGGAGCAGCTCTGCCATGAGGACAGGCTGAGGGAGCTGGGGGTGTTCAGCCTGGAGAAGAGACCAGGCTGAGGGAGCTGGGGGTGTTCAGCGTGGAGAAGTGAAGGCTCTGGGGAGACCTAAGAGCAGCCTGGCAGCCCCTGAAGGGAGCCTACAGGAAGGCTGGAGAGAGACTGTTTGCAAAGGCCTGCAGGGACAGGACCAGGAGCAGTGGCTTCAAACCAGAGCAGAGCAGATTTAGATTGGATGTGAGGAGCAGGTTCTGCACCAGGAGGGTGGTGGAACACTGGAACAGGCTGCCCAGGGAGGTGGTTGAATCCCCATCCCTGGAGATATTCAAGGTGAGGCTGGACAGGGCTCTGGGCGACCTGAGCTAGTTGGGGATGTCTCTGCTGACTGCCTTTGGAGGTCCCTTCCAGCCCAGCTCATTCTCTGATTCTATGATTTTTTCACACCCAATGCCATCTGGAGGTGACTTTCACCTGCAAAAGTAAGACTCCCCCTGGCAGAACAATTCCTGAGCAGCTTCAAGAGGGCTGAGCCCTGAGGTTCAACTCTCACGCCTGCTGTAGCGTCCTAGCTCGTTACTTCTGAGCAATATCCATTTCTAACGTGATCCAGCAGGCAGAAATGGGTTTGGGCATTTGCTGTGGGGAGGTTTGGAACACAGTAGGAACAGAGCTGTGCTTGGAGTGGCCTTGTTGGAAGCACTGCTGCAATGCCTGCTCAGGGAGAGGGCAGCCAGCTGCTGGATGTGGCTGAGTGCTTTGCTTCGTGTCTCTGCGAGGTATTTTCCTCTCATTCTACAAGCTGCACAGATAGCCCCAAGAGGCCAGGCTGAGCCTTCATGCTGTGGCTGCACATTCCATTAATGAGGAGAGGAAATGTGCTGTCAGAGGGTGGAAGGGGAATCTGGGCAGCATCTTTTGCTTCCCTGTGTCTGTGCATTTGTATCCAGTTGGCCCTCGATAGCCTGAATTGTTTTTCTCTCTGTGTGCAGGCTGCTGCTCACCCCTAGACACCCAGAAAGCCCTCACAAAGGTTAAAGCCTTTGCCACAGAGCCCACAGCAGCCTTCTCCCCAAGCTGGAGAGGTGTGGGTGTGGTGGGTGGGCTGTGCAGTGGAGAAGGAACTGCCTGGGTGCTTGCAGCCAAAGGGTAATGGCCATTGACTCTGGGCCCAGGAGGAGATGGGTGACAAGTGGTGTCCCTCAAAGGGGGGACCAGAGCTGTTCAGTGTCTTCATCAATGCTACAGAGAGTGAGAGTGAGGCACCCTCAGCAAGGCTGCTGATGACACCAAGCTGGGAGGTGCAGTTGATAAGAGTGAAGGATGGGATGGGAGCCATCCAGAGGGACCTGGACAGCCTGCAGAGGTGGCTGAGGAGAACCTCAGGGGGTTCAATAAGGCAAAGTGCAAGGTCCTGCACCTGGGTTGGGGCAATCGCCATTATCAATCCATACTGGGGGTGATGAGATTGAGAGCAGCCCTGCAGAGAAGGCCTTGGGGGTGCTGGTGGGGGAGAAGCTGGACAGGAGCCAGCAATGGGCACTGGCAGCACAGAAGGCCAAGGGCAGCCTGGGCTGCACCCAAAGCAGTGTGGCCAGAGCTGGAGAGAGGGATCCTGCCCCTCTGCTCTGCTCTGGGGAGACCTCACCTGCAGGGCTGGGGCCAGCTGTAGGCCCCCAACACAAGAAGGTCCAGAGGAGGCCACCAATATGATCAGGGGGCTGGAGAACCTCCCTTGTGGGGGGGCACTGTGAGGGAGTTGAGGCTGTTCAGCCTGGAGAAGGCTCCAGGGAGATCTTAGAGCTGCATTTCAATATCAGAAAGCTGAAGAGTGACTCTTTGCAAAAGCCTGCAGGGACAGGACCAGGGGCAATGGCTTCAGACTAGAGCAGAGCAGATCGAGATTGGGTATTAGGAACAAGTTTTGCACCATGAGGGTGGTGCAACCCTGGAGCAGGTTGCCCAGGAAGGTAGTTGAGGCTCCATCCCTGGAGATCCTCAAGGTGAGGCTCAGTAGGACTCTGGGCAACCTGATCTAGTGGAGGATGTCCCTGCTGACTGCAGAGGGGGTTGGACTGGAGGACCTTTGGAGGTCCCTTCCAACCCAAACCATTCTGTGTCATGGCCAGGCAGAGCCCAGGGCCCCTCACCCAGCTGCAGAGGCTGCATGCTCTGTGCACAGCCTCCCTGCCCCTTTCTGCCCCTCCCAGGTTTGGGTCTTTTCTAGGAAGGAGCATTTGGAGCTGCAGCTTGTGGCATTCATGGGTCACCTCACCCTCTATTCAGATGAGCCTGGTGCCTTGGAAAGCCTTCATCAGGAGTGATAATGCATTCTGGAGGATGGATGGATGGAGGAGTTCTTGCTATGCATAATGCATGTCCCCACCCCAAGGGCAAAGCTGGAAGTCCTCCCAGCAGGATGCTAATGACGGAGTCGAGGTGGAAATTCCCACCTTGAATGCAGACCCAGGATGGCAATGAGCTGAGCCCTGGGTGCTGCAAGGCTGGAGCTGCCAGGTGGATGCCGTGCTGACTGCTGCCAGAGTGGGGAAAGGGGACAGGTGGGCTAGAATGCAGCCTTGCAGTGAGCCTGTGGCTGGGGTTTTAACCCTCTCAGGGCCTGGGACCTTCTCAGAGCTGCTGCAGCAGCATCCTGATGGTGCTGTCAGCATCTGATGGCGACTGTCAGTCGTGCAGGGGAGAGGTGCCAGGGAATGGGATGGGATGGGATGGGATGGGATGGGATGGGATGGAATAGAATAGAATAGAATAGAATAGAATAGAATAGAATAGAATAGAATAGAATAGAATAGAATAGAATAGAATAGAATAGAATAGAATAGAGCAGAACAGACCAAACCAGGTTGGAAAAGACCTTCGAGATCATCAAGTCCAACCTATCACCCAGCACCATCTGATCAACTAAACCATGGCACTAAGTGCCTCATCAAGTCTCCTCCTAAACACCTCCAGGGATGGTGATTCCACCACCTCCCTGGGCAGCACATCCCAATGGCCAATCTCTCTTGCTGGGAAGAACTTCTTCCTGACATCCAAACAAACAATGGGGAGATTGAGATTGGATGTTAGGAAGAAGTTGGCCCCCATGAGGGTGGTGAGAGCCTGGCACAGGTTGCCCAGGGAGGTGGTGGCAGCCCCATCCCTGGAGGTGTTTGCAGTGGCTCCTGCACTAAAAGCATTCCCTGTGGGATCTGCAGATCTGGGGTCAGATCCTAGCTTCAGATGACAGGGGTTGGCTGCTGGAGTAAGGATAACTTCAAGGAGGACATTGAGGGGTTGGAGCAGGTCCAGAGAAGGGCAGCAAAGCTGGGGAAGGGTCTGGAGAACAGGGCTGGGGAGGAGCAGCTGAGGGAGCTGGGGGTGTTGAGTGTGGAGAAGAGGAGGGTGAGAGGAGACCTCATTGCTCTCTGCAGCTCCCTGAAAGGAGGCTGGAGCCAGGTATGGGCTCTTCTCCCCAGTAGCTTATGACAGAAGGAAAGGAAATGGCCTCGAGTTGCAGCAGGGAAGGTTTAGGTTGGAAAGCAGGAAAAAGATTCTTCACCAGAATGGTCATCAGGCAGTGGAACAGACTGCCCTGGGGGGTGGTGGAGTCCCCATCCCTGCAGGTGTTTAAAAGGGGATTGGCTGAGGTCCTTAAGAGGTGGTCTAAGGGTTGTGTGCAGGGAGATGTTAGGATATGGTTGGCCTCTGTGATCTTTAGGTCCTCCCCAAGCAGGCAGTTCTCTGATTGCCTGGCAGCACAGGGCTGCTGCCAGCTGTGCTGCCAACCCAGAGCTTTCAGGTTGCATTAGCACAGATGGCCTCACAACCAAGCCTTGCTTGGGTCCTTGTCACACAAGCATGAAGGCACAAAAGGATTACCAATTACTCCTTGCTTTCCCTGTCCTGAGATCACAAACCACCCTAACTGTGGCCCTTTGTGCTCTTGAGTGTGGCTTCTCCAGTGGCAGAGGCCCTGACCTTCCTCCCCTGTCCCCAGCTGAAACTCCCCTCTGCAAGGGGCTGCTGGCAGTGCTCTGGAGAAGCCTCAGGACCCTCCCCAGGAGCATGCAAAATGTGACACAGGAGCCTTTGGGCAGCAGCAGGGAAGGTGGGAGCCTGCTGTGGGAGCTTGGCTTTGCATGGCAGCAGGGAAGGTCATCATCAGAGAGCTGGGAAAACTTGCTAGTGGGCAGAGCAGTGAAATGCTTCATCCAAGGAGGTGGTTAAGGGCAGATGAGATGTATCTCACAGGCAGAGGTTCAGCTGATCCTGCCTGAGGCAAGGAGATGTTTGAGCTGGACCTGCAAGGTGCCTCCCAGCCCTGTGCTCTGTTGTTTAGGCTCCCATGGCGCTGCCAGTATGCTCTGGTGGCTCTCAGCCCTCACGTGTCCCTGCGCTGTGCTCAAACCTGGAGCATCTCAGAGCTGAGTACTGCACAGCAGGCTCAGCCCAGGAGGTCTGCTCAGGTCAGAGATGCCTTGTAAGAGTATACCCAGGAGGAATTTGCCAGGCAAAGAACATGCTTTAAGGCTGAGCAGCCTGGTGGCACTGTGTCCCCTAGCACAAGGGACAAGCTCTGCAGTGCTGGAGAGCAGCCCTGAGGAAAAGGCCTTGGGAGTGCTGGGAGATGAGAAGCTCAGCAGGAGCCAGCAGTGAGCACCTGCAGCCCAGAGAGCCAAGCAGAGCCTGGGCTGCAGCAAGCCTGGGCTGCTGGGGGCCCCAGAGCTGGAGGCAGTGCTGCAGGTGGGGTCTGAGCAGAGCAGAGGGGCAGAGTCCCCTCCCTGTGCTGCTGCTCTCCCTGCTCTGGCTGCAGCTCAGCACTCAGCTGGCTCTGGGCTGCCAGGGACCAGTGCTGGCTCCTGGGGAGTTTGTCACCACCTGACACCCCCAAGGTCTTCTCCTCACGGCTACACTGGAGCCCCTGCTAGCCCAATCTGGATGCAGTGCTGCAGGTGGGGTCTCAGCAGAGGCAGAATCCCCTCCCTCACCCTGCTGCTGACCATTTACCTCTCCTAATGAAGTACCTAAGCCAATTCCTCCTCCTTCCCCCTCTCTCTTTTACTGAGGCAAAACAAAGGTGTGAAGTTGGTCAGGCTTTCCTCAGAGGGTTAAGGCCAGATTGTGCAAGCTCTCCTTAATCCAATTAATCTTTGCAGGTAGCTCCTAAATCACTGTCACCAACCTGCTTGGCTCCTCAGGCACAGCCCTGGACGTGCCACTGCCTGGCACGAGAAGCCAGGGAGATGCTCAGCTGCATCCAAGGGAACCAAATTCAATTAGGAACACTTCACAGAGCCAAACACTTCCTGCATGTGGAGTTCTGCCTCCTGTCAGCCTTGCAGCCAAGAGCAGCAGCAAGCTTGGGTAGGAAGCAGACCTGTGCTGAATGTATCACAGAATCGCCAAGGCTGGAGGAGACCTCAAAGATCATCAAGTCCAACCTGGCACCCAACACCTCCTGACTACTAGACCACAGCTGCAAGGACCACATCCAATCACCTCTTGAACACCTCCAGGGATGGGGACTCCACCACCTCCCTGGGCAGCACATCCCAATGGCTAACAACTCTCTCTGGGAAGAATTTTCTCCTCACCTCCAGCCTAAACCTCCCCTGGCACAGCTTCAGACTGTGTCCTCTTGTTCTGGTGCTGCTTGCCTGCCTGGGAGAAGAGACCAACCCCCACCTGGCTACAACCTCCCTTCAGGGAGTTGGGGAGAGCAATGAGGTCTCCCCTGAGCCTCCTCTTCTGCAGGCTAAGCAACCCCAGCTCCCTCAGCCTCTCCTCACAGGGCTGTGCTCCAGACCCCTCCCCAGCTTTCTTGCCCTTCTCTGGACACCTTCCAGCATCTCAACATCTTTCCTAACCTGAGGAGCCCAGAACTGGACACAGGACTCAAGGTGTGGCCTAAGCAGTGTTGAGCACAGGGCACAAGGACTTCCCTGCTCCTGCTGGCCACACTCTTCCTGATGCAGGCCAGGATGCCCTTGGCCTTCTTGGCCCCCTGGGCACACTGCTGGCTCATGTTCAGCTGCTGTCAATCAGCACCCCCAGGTCCCTCTCTGCCTGGCAGCTCTCAGCCACTCTGACCCCAGCCTGTAGCTCTGCATGGGGTTGTTGTGGCCAAAGTGCAGCACCTGGCACTTGGACTTGTTGAATGCCATCCTGTTGGACTCTGCCCATCTGTCCAGCCTGTCCAGGTCCCTCTGCAGAGCTCTCCAACCCTCTAACAGATCAACTCCTGCCCCAGCTTGGTGTCAGCTGCAAATTTGCTGCTGACTGAGCACAAGCACCTTAGCCAGGGGGAAGCAGAGAAGCCAGGGCTTGGGGGCTTTTAAACTTGGAGCTCCTTTTGTCCTGAGTGTTAAATAAAGCCAGGAGAGCAATTGTTTTGACCTTGTCAGAAGAGGGGGAGACACCAACACCTGCCTGCTCCAGATGGCTGCAGAGGGGCTGGAGGTGTGAGGGAGTGCAGCCAGGCATCCACAGCCCCCCTGCACGGCCAAGACCTCAATCTCTAACTGGAATGAAAAGCTCCTCTTGGTGCTGGGTGCTACACAGTGGTTCTAACAAGGACATCAAATGTGAGCCTCACCTCACAGTGTCACAACACCACAGTACATCAGAGGGTGGGAGGCACCTCCAGAGATCATCCAGTCCAACCCCCCTGCCAGAGCAGCATTGCCCAGGGTGGTCTGCACAGGAATGCATCCAGGTGGGGCTGGAAAGTCTCCAGAGCAGGAGACTCCACAACCTCTCTGGACAGCCTGCTCCAGGGCTCCAGCAGCCTCACACCAAAGAGGTTTCTCCTCCTGCTGAGCTGAAACCTTCTATGTTCAATCTTGAACCTGTTGTTCCTTGTCTCATTACTGCACACCACCCAAAAGAGCTTGGCCCCCTCCACCTGACCCCCAGCCCTCAGCTATTGATAGACATTGATCAGATCCCTCTCAGCCTTCTCTTCTCCAGACTAAACAGCCCCAGGGCTCTCAGTCTCTCTTCACAGGGCAGATGCTCAAGTCCCCACATCATCCTCCTGGCTCTCCCTTGGCCTCTCCCCAGCAGGTCTCTGTCTCTCTTGAGCTGGAGAACCCAGAACTGGACACAGGATTGCAGCTGTGGTCTCAGCAGGGCAGAGGAGAGGGGGAGCAGAACCTCCCCAGCCCTGCTGGGAACTCACTGTGGTGATAGAATTGTTTCTGTGGGGATCAGCCTCTTCTCTCTTCTCCCAAGGAACAAGTGACAGGAAATGGCCTCAAGTGGCACCAGGGGAGGCAATAAGCTGGATATGAAAAGTAAGCTTTTCACTGGGAGGGTATACATTGCTGCCCTGCAAGGGCTCCCAAAGCCTGGCACAGGCTGCCCAGGGAGCTGCTTGAATGCCCATCCCTGGAGGTGTTTGAAGAGGCAGAGCTGTGGTGCTGAGGGCCATGGTTTAGCCCCAGACCTGGGAGAGTTAGAGAATGGTTGGGCTCAATGACCATAAGGGTGCAACCAAAATGAGTCAGTGAACCAGCAGGCCCAAGTGCCAGCCCAGCACCACCATGCCCACTAAACCATGTGCCAAAGGGCCACCTCTGCAGGTTTTCTGAACACACCCAGGGCTGGAGACTCCAGCACCTCCTGGGCAGGGACTGGCTGGAAAGCAGCCCTGAGGAGAGAGACTTGGGGGTGCTGGGGGAGGAGAAGCTCACCAGGAGCTCTCAGTGTGCACTTGCAGCCCACAAAGCCAATCAGATCCTGGGCTGCATCAGGAGAAGTGTGGCCAGCAGGGCAAGGGAGGTGATTCTCCCCCTCTGCTCAGCTCTGCTGAGACCCCACCTGGAGTCCTGCCTCCAGTTCTGGAGCCCCTATTGCAAGAGGGATGTGGAGGTGCTGGAAGGTGTCCAGAGAAGGGCCAGGAGGATGAGCAGAGGGCTGGAGCACCTCTCCTGTGAGGACAGACTGAAGGAGTTGGGGCTGTTCAGTCTGCAGAAGAGAAGGCTCCCAGGTGACCTCATTGTGGCCTTCCAGTATCTGAAGGGGGCTCCAGGAAGGCTGGGGAAGGACTGCTCAGGATCTCAGGCAGTGATAGGACTAGGGGGAATGGAATGAAGCTGGAGGTGGGGAGATTGAGGCTGGAGGGGAGGAGGAAGTTCTTCCCCATGAGAGTGGTGAAGCCCTGGAATGGGTTGTCCAGGGAGGTGGTTGGGGCCCTGTCCCTGGAGGTGTTTAAGCCCAGGCTGGCTGAGGCTGTGGCCAGGCTGATCTAGTGTGGGGTGTCCCTGGCCATGGCAGGGGGCTTGGAACTGGATGATCCTTGTGGTCCCTTCCAACCCTGACTGATACTATGATACTATGCCTTGCTAAGTTGAGGGATAGCAGGACCAGGAGTCACCCTGTGAGCCATCCCCTGCTCTGCAAAGGGACAAGAATCCTGTTAGGTGGCACTGAGTTCTCCCAGGGGTGAGGGAACCAAGCCCTGGCTGTCCTCAGCAGCATCAGAGCTCCCCAGCTTCAAGGTTCCAAGGAGACCTTAGAGCAGCCTCCCAGTAACTAAAGGGAGCTACAGGACAGCTGGGGAGGGAGTTTTGCTAAGGGCTTGTGGTAGCAGGACAAGGACAGGCAGTGGTTTGAAGCTGGAGCAGGGTAGATTTAGGCTGGATTATAGGAAGTAGTTCTTTACTATGAGGGTAGTGAGACTCTGGCACAGGTTGCCCAAGGAGGCTGTGGATGTCCACTCCCTGGAGGGGTTCAAGGCCAGGTTGGATGAGGCCTTGAGCAGGCTGTGCTGGTGGGAGGGGTCCCTGCCCATGGCAGGGGTTGTACTGGATGATCTCTTGCAGCCCAGAGAGCCAAGCAGAGCCTGGGCTGCACCACAAGTGTGGCCATCAGGGCCAGGGAGGGGATTCTGCCCCTCTGCTCCACTCTGCTGAGACCACAGCTGCAGCCTCTGTGCCAGGGAGGATCTGGAGGTGTTGGAAGGTGTCCAGAGAAGGGCCACGAGGAGGAGCAGAGGGCTGGAGCTGCTCTGCTGTGAGGACAGACTGAGGGAGTTGGGGTTGTGCAGGCTGGAGAGGAGAAGGCTCCCAGGAGACCTTCTGGTGGCCTTCCAGGATCTGAAGGGCTGAGGAGCTACCCAGTGGCAGCCTCCCACAGCCTCTCCACTAGCCAGGAGTGGTCCCTGGAGGTGTTCAAGAGGGGACTGGATGTGGCACTTGAAGCCATGGTTTAGTTAGTCACAAGGTGTTGGGTGACAGGTTGGACTTGGTGATCTCTGAGGTCTTTTCCAACCTTATTGATTCTATGATTTTAAGGGGGCTCCAAGAAAGCTGGGGAGGGACTTTTGAGGGTGTGAGGGAGTGACAGGACTGGGGGGGATGGAGCAAAACTAGAAGTGGGGAGATTGAGCTTGGCTGTGAGGAAGAAGTTGTTGCCCATGAGGGTGGTGAGAGCCTGGCACAGGTTGCCCAGGGAGGTGGTGGAAGCCTCCTGCCTGGAGGTGTTTGCAGCCAGGCTGGCTGTGGCTGTGAGCAACCTGCTGTAGTGTGAGGTGTCCCTGGCCATGGCAGGGGGGTTGGAGCTGGCTGAGCCTTGAGGTCCCTTCCAGCCCTGACAGTTCTGTGACCTTGAAGGTCCCTTCCAAGCCACTCTGTGACTCCCTGCAGTGTTTCAGTGGGAGCCCAAGCAGTGAGCAGCAGGGGGGGTGCCAGGCAGCCCAGCGCTGAGGGCTCTGGGGAGGCTGAGGCACGGGGTTTGGCACTCTCAGCAGAAAGCTCTGCATCAGTGTGTGGCCCATCCTGCATGTGTGATGGGGGGGAAACTGCTCTGCTCATGGCTCCATTGGGTTCAGAATCAATTTTTAATCCTCCCTTTTTGCAGGCTCCATTATTGAAGGCACTTGCACACTGCTTGGGCTGTTACACATCCACTTGGGCCCCTCTTGGAGAGATGACACAGCAGTGGTTGGTGTGGCAGCTTTCCAGTGCCCTGCCAGCTCCCAACTACCAGTTTGGCTTCTCCCACCTCCCATGGCCTGCATTTAGCCCCTTGCTGCTAATGCTGCAGGGAGAAATGGGTTCCATTTATAACCCAAGATGTGCTGCTCTCAAGGGCTTGCAGTTGCTTCCCCCTCACCCCTTTGGCTGGGGCTGTGTGGGATGTAGCAGGGGAAGGAGGGGGCTCAGCCTCCCTGCCTCAGCTGTTCTGTCTTGTGGCATTTTGTCACCCACTGAGCCAGAGAAATCCTGATCTGAGCAATTAAAGGAAACAGATTTTCCTCCTGCCAGGGAGACAGCCTGAAGCAGATGCCAGGGGAAAGGCACAGGCTCCTTGGTGGGCTGAGAGGGCTCAGCTCCAAGTCCCCAGGCAGTTGGGGTGGGGGTGCTGAGTCACCAGCAATGGGCTGCTCCCTACTGCATGGAGAGAAAGTGCCAGCTGCCCTGTGTCACATCCAGCAGCCCCAGCATGCCTGCAGCCCTGAGCCTGCCACAGCAACAGGGAGCAGCCAAGAAAATAGAACCAGAGTTTAGGCTGGAAGAGACCTTTAAGATCATCATCCCCCCAGAGATCAGTGTTGGGCCCAATCCTGTTCAATATCTTTATTGATGATCTGGAGGAGAGGATGGAGTCCAGCAGCAGTAAGTTTGCAGATGACACCAAGCTGGGGGCAGGAGTTGATCTGTGAGAGGGTAGGAGAGCTCTGCAGAGGGACCTGGACAGGCTGGATAGATGGGCAGAGTCCAACAGGATGGCACTGAACAAGTCCAAGTGCCAGGTGCTGCACTTTGGCCACAACAACCCCATACAGAGCTACAGGCTGGGGACAGAGTGGCTGAGAGCAGCCAGGCAGAGAGGGACCTGGGGGTAGTGGTGGACAGCAGCTGAACAGGAGCCAGCAGTGTGCCCAGTGGGCCAAAAAGGCCAAGGGCATCCTGGCCTGCATCAGGAAGAGTGTGGCCAGCAGGAGCAGGGAAGTCCTTGTGCCCTGTGCTCAGCACTGCTGAGGCCACACCTTGAGTCCTGTGTCCAGTTCTGGGCTCCTCAGGTTAGGAAAGATGTTGAGCTGCTGGAAGGTGTCCAGAGAAGGGCAACAAAGCTGGGGAGAGGTCTGGAGCACAGCCCTGTGAGGAGAGGCTGAGGGAGCTGGGGTTGCTTAGCCTGGAGAAGAGAAGGCTCAGGGGAGACCTTCTTGCTGTCTACAGCTACCTGAAGGGAGGTTGTAGCCAGGTGGGGGTTGGTCTCTTCTCCCAGGCAGGCAAGCAGCACCAGAACAAGAGGACACAGTCTCAAGCTGTGCCAGGCGAGGTTTAGGCTGGAGGTGAGGAAGAAATTCTTCCCAGCAAGAGAGATTGTCCATGGGATGTGCTGCCCAGGGAGGTGGTGGAGTCCCCATCCCTGGAGGTGTTCAAGAGGGGATTGGATGTGGCACTTAGAGCCATGGTGTAGTTGTCAGGAGGTGTAGGGTGCCAGGTTGGACTTGCTGATCTCTGAGGTCTTTTCCAGCCTTATTGATTCTGTGATTGTATGACTGATCAAACCCAACCATTAACCCAGCACTGCTAGGTCACCTCAGCAGGTTCCTCAGCACCCCCTCTACACAGCTTTGGAAACCCCTCCAGGGATGGGGACTCCACCACTGTCCTGGGCAGCCTGTGCCACAGCTTGAGAAAAAAACCCAAGCCAACCCAGAAGCCCAGAGAGAAATGTGAGGGGAAGAGAAGTGAACATTCCCCAGCCAGCCCACCAAAGCTTTTCTTTTCTGGTTGCATTTTGAATTAGGCTGTGCCTGCTTATTTTTTCCCCAGTGGCCTTTAAAGATGCTTGTAAAGCAGAGGAAGAGTAGGAGGTGAGGCATTGGAACAGGCTGCCCAGGGAGGTGCTGGAGTCACCATCCCTGGAGGTTGAACACCTCCAGAAAGGAACAGATGTGGCACTGCAGGCCCTGCTTGTGGAGGTGTTGGGTGGAAGGTTGGACTTGATGAGCTGAGAGGTCTTTTGCAATGCTTTTCTCTGATTCTGCTGGCCAGGAGCAGGCAGGGTGAGGCTGCAGCACAGAAGGCAAATCCCAGCCTGGGCTGCACCCAAAGCAGCACTGCCAGAGACCCAGAGAGGTGATTCTGCCTCTTTGCTCTGCTCTGCTGAGACCTCACCTGCAGTGCTGTGTGCAGCTCTGGAGCCCTCAGCACAGGAAGGACCTGGAGCTGCTGGAGAGAGTCCAGAGGAGGCCATGAAAATGCTCAGGGGGTTGGAGAAGCTCTGCCATGAGGACAGGCTGAGGGAGCTGGGGGTGTTCAGCCTGGAGAAGGGAAGGCTCTGGGGAGACCTAATAGCAGCCTGGCAGTACCTGAAGGGGGCTATACGAAGGATAGAGAGAGACTGTTTGCAAAGGCCTGCAGGGACAGGAGCAGGGGCAGTGGCTTCAAACCAGAGCAGAGCAGATTGAGATTGGTTGTTAGGAACAAGTTCTGCACCAGGAGGGTGGTGGAGCACTGGAACAGGTTGCCCAGGGAGGTGGTTGAGGCTCCATCCCTGGAGATATTCAAGGAGAGGCTGGACAGGGCTCTGGGCAACCTGATCTAGTTGGGGATGTGCCTGCTGATTGTAGTGGTGTTGGACTGGATGAGCTCTGGAGATCCCTTCCAACCCAAACCATTCTCTAATTCTATGACCTTTGGAGGTCTCTGCTCTGGGGACACCTCACCTGCAGGGCTGGATCCAGCTGTGGGGCTCCCAACACAAGAGAGACCTGGAGCTGATGGAGAGGTCCAGAGGAGGCCACAAAGATGCTCAGAGGGCTGCAGAACCTCTGCTGTGGGGACAAGCTGGGAGAGTTGGGGCTGTTCAGCCTGGAGAAAAGAAGGCTCCAGGGAGACCTCAGAGCTGCATTTCAATATCTGCAGGGGAGCTGCAGGCAGCTGGGGAGGGACTGTTCAGAAGGGGCTGTGGGGATAGGATGAGAGGCAATGGCTTGAAAGTGGAGCAGGGCAGAGTTAGGTTGGCCATCAGGAGGAAGCTCTGCACAGGGAGGGTGGTGAGACACTGGCACAGGCTGCCCAGAGTGGAGGTGGCCCTGGAGATAATCAAGCTCAGCCTGGCTGCGGCCCTGTGCAGTCTGCTCTAGTTAAAGCTGTCCCTGCTGCCTGCACATCTCCACAGGGCAGAGCAGAGGGGCAGGATCCCTCTCTCCAGCTCTGGCCACACTGCTTTGGATGCAGCCCAGGCTGCACTTGGCCTTCTGTGCTGCCAGTGCCCATTGCTGGCTCCTGTCCAGCTTCTCCCCCCCCAGCAGCCCCAAGTCCTCTCTGCAGGGCTGCTGTCCCCCAGCCTGGATTGCTATTGAGGGTTGCCCCCAACCTAGTTGCACTTTGCCTTATTGACCCTCATAAGGTTCTCCTCAGCCACCCCATCAGCCTGCCCAGGTCCCCTTGGATGCCCTCCTGTCCTTTAGTCTTGTCAACCTCAGCACACAGCTCCTCCACCCAGGAGGAAGAGCAAGACTCTGGGCTGATGCAGGACTCTGGGCTGGTGCAGGGCTGGTGCAGGACTCAGGGCTGGTGCAGGGCTCTGGGCTGGTGCAGGGCTCAGGGCTGGTGCAGGGCTCTGGGCTGGTGCAGGGCTCAGGGCTGGTGCAGGGCTCAGGGCTGGTTCAGGACTCTGGGCTGATGCAGGACTCTGGGCTGGTGCAGGGCTCAGGGCTGGTGCAGGGCTGGTGCAGGACTCAGGGCTGGTGCAGGACTCAGGGCTGGTGCAGGACTCTGGGCTGGTGCAGGACTCAGGGCTGGTGCAGGACTCAGGGCTGGTGCAGGGCTGGTGCAGGACTCTGGGCTGGTGCAGGGCTCAGGGCTGGTGCAGGGCTCAGGGCTGGTGAAGGACTCTGGGCTGGTGCAGGGCTCTGGGCTGGTGCAGGGCTCTGGGCTGGTGCAGGGCTCAGGGCTGGTGCAGGGCTGAGGCAGCGCTCAGGGCTGGTGAAGGACTCTGGGCTGGTGCAGGGCTCAGGGCTGGTGAAGGACTCTGGGCTGGTGCAGGGCTCAGGGCTGGTGCAGGGCTCTGGGCTGGTGCAGGGCTCAGGGCTGGTGCAGGGCTCTGGGCTGGTGCAGGGCTGGTGCAGGACTCTGGGCTGGTGAAGGACTCTGGGCTGGTGCAGGGCTCAGGGCTGGTGAAGGACTCTGGGCTGGTGCAGGGCTCTGGGCTGGTGCAGGACTCTGGGCTGGTGCAGGGCTCTGGGCTGGTGCAGGACTCTGGGCTGGTGCAGGACTCTGGGCTGGTGCAGAGCTCTGGGCTGGTGCAGGACTCTGGGCTGGTGCAGAGCTCTGGGCTGGTGCAGGGCTGGTGCAGGGCTCTGGGCTGGTGCAGGACTCTGCACTGGTGCAGGGCTGGTTCAGGACTCTGGGCTGGTGCAGGGCTCTGGGCTGGTGCAGGACTCTGGGCTGGTGCAGGGCTGGTGCAGGGCTCTGGGCTGGTGCAGGGCTGGTGCAGGGCTCTGGGCTGGTGCAGGGCTCAGGGCTGGTGCAGGGCTCTGGGCTGGTGCAGGGCTCAGGGCTGGTGCAGGGCTCAGGACTCTGGGCTGGTGCAGGGCTCTGGGCTGGTGCAGGGCTCAGGGCTGGTGCAGGGCTCTGGGCTGGTGCAGGGCTCAGGGCTGGTGCAGGGCTCAGGGCTGGTTCAGGACTCTGGGCTGGTGCAGGGCTCTGGGCTGGTGCAGGGCTCAGGGCTGGTGCAGGGCTGGTGCAGGACTCTGGGCTGGTGCAGGACTCTGGGCTGGTGCAGGGCTCAGGGCTGGTGCAGGGCTCTGGGCTGGTGCAGGGCTCAGGGCTGGTGCAGGGCTCAGGGCTGGTGCAGGGCTCTGGGCTGGTGCAGGGCTCTGGGCTGGTGCAGGACTCTGGGCTGGTGCAGAGCTCTGGGCTGGTGCAGGACTCTGGGCTGGTGCAGAGCTCTGGGCTGGTGCAGGGCTGGTGCAGGGCTCTGGGCTGGTGCAGGACTCTGGGCTGGTGCAGGGCTGGTGCAGGGCTCTGGGCTGGTGCAGGACTCTGCACTGGTGCAGGGCTGGTTCAGGACTCAGGGCTGGTGCAGGGCTCAGGGCTGGTGAAGGACTCTGGGCTGGTGCAGGGCTGGTGCAGGGCTGGTGCAGGACTCTGGGCTGGTGCAGGGCTCAGGGCTGGTGCAGGGCTCAGGGCTGGTGCAGGGCTCTGGGCTGGTGCAGGGCTCTGGGCTGGTGCAGGACTCTGGGCTGGTGCAGAGCTCTGGGCTGGTGCAGGACTCTGGGCTGGTGCAGGGCTCTGGGCTGGTGCAGGGCTCAGGGCTGGTGCAGGGCTCAGGGCTGGTGAAGGACTCTGGGCTGGTGCAGGGCTCTGGGCTGGTGCAGGGCTCAGGGCTGGTGCAGGGCTCAGGGCTGGTGCAGGGCTCAGGGCTGGTGCAGGGCTCTGGGCTGGTGCAGGGCTCTGGGCTGGTGCAGGACTCTGGGCTGGTGCAGAGCTCTGGGCTGGTGCAGGACTCTGGGCTGGTGCAGAGCTCTGGGCTGGTGCAGGGCTGGTGCAGGGCTCTGGGCTGGTGCAGGACTCTGGGCTGGTGCAGGGCTGGTGCAGGGCTCTGGGCTGGTGCAGGACTCTGCACTGGTGCAGGGCTGGTTCAGGACTCAGGGCTGGTGCAGGGCTCAGGGCTGGTGAAGGACTCTGGGCTGGTGCAGGGCTGGTGCAGGGCTGGTGCAGGACTCTGGGCTGGTGCAGGGCTCAGGGCTGGTGCAGGGCTCAGGGCTGGTGAAGGACTCTGGGCTGGTGCAGGGCTCAGGGCTGGGGCAGGGCTCAGGGCTGGTGCAGGACTCTGGGCTGGTGCAGGGCTCAGGGCTGGTGCAGGACTCAGGGCTGGTGCAGGGCTCAGGGCTGGGGCAGTCATGTTAGATAAGTCACCCTATGAAAGGAGTCAGGCTGTGCCTCACAGGGTGCAAGGAACAGCTCCTCTGCAGGCACAGGCAGCACAGCTCATGATGCCATCACACACTGGCTTACAGCCAGGCTCCTGGAGACAGACACACAGCTGCACACTGCAAGGAAACTGCCTGGCCTGTCTGCCTGGGGGGAGGGAGTGCCTAAAGGCCCCACGGTGGCTTCCCTCCCTGCAAAGAGCCATCAGTAAACACTTGTTTGGCATCAAGAGGGGAGTGTTCCCATCCCCACTCTCTGCACTGCATTAACAGGGAAAGCTCACACCAATGACTCATTGTGGGGGAAGAAGTCTGGAACAGCTCCCTGGGAGCAAAGTGCTCTGCAATTCCTGGGACAGGCTCTCCTTTGAGCAGCAAAAGGTTGTGCTTTGGCCAGTGAAAGGTTGTCCTTTGACCAGTTTGGAGTGGGATCCTCTTTGTCCCTGACATTTCAGCCAGAAGAGTTCAGGTGCAGTTAACTTCTCCTCCACCTCCATGCTCCCTCCTGGTAGTCTCAAGGCAAGAGGAGAGATGTAAATGACCACCTACTCCTTCCCAAAGTGTAATAGACTCATCCCTCTGCTTGGTGAGCCCCTGAAGGAGATGCTGCTGCTCAGATACACCCAAGCAGTACTGGGTTTAGGACAGAGCTGCGTTCTGACACGACTAGCAGTGGTGCCAGGATGGAGAAGGAGCTGCAAGCAGCAGATCAGCCAGCAGAGCACAGCACCTGCCTGTGAGCACAGCCCTGCCCGCTGGGGACAGGCTGGGAGGGCTGGGGCTGCTCAGCCTGGAGAAGAGAAGGCTCCAGGGACACCTCAGAGCTGCATTTCAATATCTGAAGGAGACCTCCTGGAAGGCTGGGGAGGGATCTCTGGCAAGGGCTGGGAGTGCCAGGATGAGAGGCAATGGCTTTGAGCTGGGAGAGGAGAGATTGAGACTGGAGATGAGGAAGAAATTCTTTGCAGTGAGGGTGGGGAGACTCTGGCACAGGCTGCCCAGGGAGGCTGTGGCTGCCTCCTGCCTGGAGGTGTTGAAGGCCAGGCTGGATGAGGCCTTGAGCAGCCTGTGCTGGTGGGAGGGGTCCCTGCCCATGGCAGGGGCTTGGAGCTGGATGATCTTTAAGGTCCCTTCCAACTCCAACCCTTCTATGAATCTGTGATTCTAGGGAGAGCTGCTGGAAGAAGCTTCTGAAAATACACTCCAGAAATAGGTTTCCCCTCCCACAGGGCAGGAGGAGCTCTCTCCTCTGTTCCCTTTGGATTGAGCTTGGCTCTGAGCAGACCAGGGAGCACAGAGGCACTGGGGGAGCCCAGTTCCCATCAGTGGTTCCTTGGCATGGGCTGGTGTTGGGGTCTCCTTTTCTGTCCCAGCCCTGTCCCAGCCCTGGCAGTTGAGCAGCACTGCTTTCATCCCACCAGCAGAGAAGGATGGGGAGAGCACTGCTGTGATTATGACCCTTTCCACTCCTCCAGGCCCCTGCAATTGCATCCTTATTGGTCTCACTGTCAGGCATAATGAATTCATTTCCACTTCCATCACTGAAGCAATTTTGGTCCCTGCTAAGTCCCATTACTTTCACTTACATTCAGAGCTAATTGATTCCCAGGAACAGAACAAGCAAAAGGGAAGCCTTCTCCACCCTCAGCCCTGCTCTTTCTCCACCACAGCTCTGTCCCCTCCTTTCCCAATGAGTCAGAAGCAGATGAAGGCGTCGTGCCACTGTGTCCTGCACCTGGGGAGGCACAACCCCTGGCACCAGGACAGAGCTGGGCTTCACCTGCTGGAGAGCAGCTCCATGGAGAAGGAGTCCTGGTGGGCAGCAAGTTCTGCATGGGACAGCAATGTGCCCAAGAAGGCCAATGGGATCCTGGGGGATATTTAGGAAGAGCAGGTCCTGCCTGACCAACCTGATCTCCTTTCATGCCCAGGTGACTGCCTGGTGGCTGTGGGGCAGGCTGTGGATGTGGTCTGCCTGGTCTGCACCAAGGCCTTTGCCACCATCCCCCACAGCAAACTCCTGGCCAAGCTGTCAGCCCCTGGCTGGGACAGCAGCTCTCTGAGCTGGGTTAGGAACTGGCTGGAGGCTGAGCCCAGAGAGTGGTGGTGAATGGTGCCACAGCCAGCTGGCAGCCAGGCACCAGTGGTGTGCCCCAGGGAGCAGTGCTGGGCCCTGTGCTCTTTAACATCTTCATTGATGATCTGGAGGAGGGGATGGAGTCCATCAGCAGTAAGTTTGCAGATGACACCAAGCTGGGGGCAGGAGTTGATCTGCTGGAGGGTGGAGAGGCTCTGCAGAGGGACCTGGACAGGCTGGACAGATGGGCAGAGGCCAAGGGCAGGAGACTGAACATATCCAAGTGCCAGGTGCTGCACATTGGCCACAGCAACCCCAGGCAGAGCTACAGGCTGGGGTCAGAGTGGCTGAGAGCAGCCAGGCAGAGAGGGACCTGGGGGTGCTGGTTGATGGTAGGCTGAACATGAGCCTGCAGTGTGCCCAGGCAGCCAGGAGGGCCAAGGGCATCCTGGTCTGCATCAGGAACAGTGTGGCCAGCAGGAGCAGGGAGGTCATTCTGCCCCTGTACACTGCACTGGTTAGGCCACACCTCGAGTACTGTGTCCAGTTCTGGGCTCCTCAGTTTAGGAAGGAGGTTGACTTGCTGGAAGGTGTCCAGAGAAGGGCGACAAAGTTTGTGAGGGGTTTGGAACACAGCCCTGGGAGGAGAGGCTGAGGGAGCTGGACTTGCTTAGCCTGGAGAAGAGGAGCCTCTCAGGGGAGACCTTCTTGCTCCCTCCAACTCCCTGAAGGGAGGTTGTAGCCAGGCAGATGATGGTCTCTTCTCCCAGGCAGCCAGCACCAGAACAAGAGGACACAGTCTCCAGCTGTGCCAGGGGAGGTTTAGGCTGGATGTTAGGAGGAAGTTCTACACAGAGAGAGTGATTGCCCATTGGAATGGGCTGCCCGGGGAGGTGGTGGAGTCACCATCACTGGAGGTGTTCAGGAGGAGACTTGACAGGGTGCTTGGTGCCATGGGTTAGTTGATTAGGTGGTGTTGGATGATAGGTTGGATGGGATGATCTTGAAGGTATTTTCCAACCTGGTCTATTCTATTCTATTCTATTCTATTCTATTCTATTCTATTCTATTCTATTCTATTCTATTCTATTCTATTCTATTCCATTCCATTCCATTCCATTCCATTCCATTCCATTCCATTCTATTCTCAAGAAGAGTGTGGCCAGGAGGTCAAGGGAGGTTCTCCTCCCCCTCTCCTCTGCCCTGCTGAGACCTCATCCAGTTCTGGGCTCCCCAGTTCAGGAGGGACAGGAAGAGACTAGAGAGTGTCCAAAAAGGCAATGAGAGGGGGACTGGAAGATCTCTTGTGCTAGGAGAGAGAAAAATGAAAGCCAGGGGAGATTTCTTTTAAATAGTGAGGGACACTATGCTGAATTTGACACTGCTGCAGCAGCCTACACTGTGGTAATGACTGCATGTGGAGCTGGACACCAACTGGAGCCAACTAGTAGCAGAGAGCAGCAATCAGGCAAAGCAGGGGGCCCTGGGATGTAGCCTGTTCTTTGTTCATTTATCAGACTACACAGGAGTATTTCTGCAGCTGAGACTCAGACTCAGGGAAGTTACATCACAGAGCCTGCTTGGGGAAAGGGCTTCTTGCATGGAAACTCAAACAATAACAGCAGCAGGGGCACAGGATGGCAGCCAGAGGGACCTGGGCAGGCTGGAGAGGTGGTGCCCAGGGGAACCTCCTGGGGTCCAACAAGAGCAAGTGCAGGGCTCTGCACCTGGCCTGGGACAATCCTCACTGGCAATACAGGCTGGGGGAGGAGGGGATAGAAAGCAGCCCTGAGGAGAAGGACTTGGGGGTACTGGTGGGGGAGAAGCTGGCCAGGAGCAGGCAGGGTGAGACTGCAGCACAGAAGGCAAATCCCAGCCTGGGCTGCATCCAAAGCAGCACTGCCAGAGCCCTAGAGAGGTGATTCTGCCTCTTTGCTCTGCTCTGCTGAGACCTCACCTGCAGGGCTGTGTGCAGCTCTGGAGCCCTCAGCACAGGAAGGACCTGGAGCTGATGGAGAGGGTCCAGAGGAGGCCATGAAAATGCTCAGGGGGTTGGAGCAGCTCTGCCATGAGGACAGGCTGAGGGAGCTGGGGGTGTTCAGCCTGGAGAAGGGAAGGCTCTGGGGAGACCAAATAGCAGCCTGGCAGGACCTGAAGGGGCTGCAAGAAGGCTGGAGAGAGACTGTTTGCAAAGGCCTGCAGGGACAGGAGCAGGGACAGTCCCTGTGGAGCAGGCATGGGGCAGTCCCTGGAGCAGGCATGGGGCAGTCCCTGGAGCAGGGATGGGGCAGTCCCTGGAGCAGGGATGGGGCAGTCCCTGTGGAGCAGGGATGGGGCAGTCCCTGTGGAGCAGGGATGGGGCAGTCCCTGGAGCAGGGATGGGGCAGTCCCTGGAGCAGGCATGGGGCAGTCCCTGTGGAGCAGGGATGGGGCAGTCCCTGGAGCAGGGATGGGGCAGTCCCTGGAGCAGGCATGGGGCAGTCCCTGTGGAGCAGGGATGGGGCCGTCCCTGGAGCAGGGATGGGGCAGTCCCTGTGGAGCAGGGATGGGGCAGTCCCTGGAGCAGGGATGGGGCAGTCCCTGGAGCAGGGATGGGGCCGTCCCTGGAGCAGGCATGGGGCAGTCCCTGTGGAGCAGGGATGGGGCAGTCCCTGTGGAGCAGGCATGGGGCAGTCCCTGGAGCAGGCATGGGGCAGTCCCTGGAGCAGGGATGGGGCAGTCCCTGGAGCAGGGATGGGGCAGTCCCTGGAGCAGGCATGGGGCAGTCCCTGTGGAGCAGGGATGGGGCAGTCCCTGGAGCAGGGATGGGGCCGTCCCTGGAGCAGGCATGGGGCAGTCCCTGTGGAGCAGGGATGGGGCAGTCCCTGTGGAGCAGGGATGGGGCAGTCCCTGGAGCAGGCATGGGGCAGTCCCTGTGGAGCAGGCATGGGGCAGTCCCTGTGGAGCAGGGATGGGGCAGTCCCTGGAGCAGGCATGGGGCAGTCTCTGGAGCAGGCATGGGGCAGTCACTGGAGCAGGCATGGGGCAGTCCCTGTGGAGCAGGGATGGGGCAGTCCCTGGAGCAGGGATGGGGCAGTCCCTGTGGAGCAGGGATGGGGCAGTCCCTGTGGAGCAGGCATGGGGCAGTCCCTGTGGAGCAGGGATGGTGCATCCCCACCTATGCCAGAGAGCTACAGGCTGGTTGTGATTGTTTGCTGGGGTGGATTTTGGAGAGTACCATGCCTGGGTTTGCTGTGGTGGATCTGCACTGCAGCAGAGCACAGAGCTGTCAGAGAGGTCATGCTGCTCAACCTCTCATAGTCAGGTACTCACAGAAGCTTCGGCTAAGGTGGAGGGGACTTGTGCTCTGTGTTCCTCTGGTGTGCTGGTAGCACTACAGTGATTCAGCTGTGCCTTGGAAAGCCTCCTTCAGATTGAACTCTCTTTTAGCTTGGCTGGTGTTTGAAAGGGCATTAAAGGGAAGGGATGCCTCTGGAGTGGAGCAGTGGAATCACAGAATCACACAGATGCATTCAGGTTGGAAGAGACCTTCAGGATCCCCAAGTCCAACCATTAACCCTGCTCTCCAAGGGTCACCCTTAAACCACAGCCCCAAGCACCACATCCAAACCACCTTAAAGCACAGCCAGGCTTGGGGACTCCACCACCTCCCTGGGCAGCACATTCCCATGGCCAATCTCTCTTGCTGGGAAGAACTTCTTCACCACCTCCAGCCTAAACCTCCCCTGGCACAGCTTGAGACTGTGTCCTCTTGTTCTGGTGCTGGCTGCCTGGGAGAAGAGACCAACCCCCACCTGGCTACAACCTCCCTTCAGGGAGTTGGAGAGAGCAATGAGGTCTCCCCTGAGCCTCCTCTTCTCCAGGCTAAGCAACCCCAGCTCCCTCAGCCTCTCCTCACAGGGCTGTGCTCCAGACCCCTCCCCAGCTTTGTTGCCCTTCTCTGGACACCTTCCAGCATCTCAACATCTTTCCTAACCTCAGGAGCCCAGAGCTGGACACAGGACTCAAGGTGTGGCCTCAGCAGTGCTGAGCACAGGGCACAATGACCTCCCTGCTCCTGCTGGCCACACTGTTCCTGATGCAGGCCAGGATGCCATTGGCCCTCCTGGCTGCCTGGGCACACTGCTGGCTCCTGTTCAGCAGCTGTCCACCAGCACCCCCAGGTCCCTTTCTAGATGTCCCACCCCAACTGGCTTTGAAAAGGGATTGGATTGGATGTGGCACTTGGAGCCATGGTTTAGCAGCCAGGAGGTGTTGGGTGACAGGTTGGACTTGGTGATCTTTGAGGTCTTTTCCATCCTTATTGGTTCCATGACTGAGGTTGCTCTAATTCTATGATTCTGTGATTGATAACTTCATAAATATATATAACCTTAATGCCTCAAAAAAGAAAGTGCTGAGCCCCTTTAGGCATGCTTAATAGCACTGTTTTAAAGGGAATTACTGACATCATCCATCACCTTCCCCTGCAGTAAAGGATCTCTGCCTGCTGTGTTTTATTCCTTACTGTAAATCCACCCAAGCAGTAGATTCTGCTTTCAGCAGGGTACCTTTCTGTCCAGGAGAAATTGAGATAGATTTGGCCTGTGCCTAGGTTTCCCTCCCTGCATCCATCTCTGCCCATGAGCAGTTGCAGCTGGAGGTGCACAGGACTTGAGCACTGAGCATCTCTCACCCTGCAGCAGGTCACAGCTCAGCAGTCTGTGGGCAGGCTGTGTGCAGAGGGCTCACTGGGCAGGCATGAGGTGAAGGAGATCAGGAGCTGTGATGCTTTCCCTCATCTTTACCTAGCTAAAGCACTAAGTACCAGGCAATGACTGCAGCTGTTTCCTGTGCCATCACAAGCTATGAACCATGGAACTCTTGAGGCTGGAAGGGACCTGTGAGATCATCAGGTCCAAGCTCAGCCAGAGCTCACAATCCACCGCTGCTGCTGAGCCACTGCCCCTGCACCACAGCCCTCAGCACCACATCCAGGCAGCTTTGAACCCCTGCAGGGATGAGGACTCCAGCACCTCCCTGGGCAGCCTGGGACAGTGCCTGAGAACCCTTGCTGGGAAGAAATTGTTCCTAACATCCAACCTGAACCTCCCCTGGTACAACTTGAGGCCATTTCCTCTTGTCCTATTGCTTGTTACCTGGGAGAAGAGTCCAACCCCCACCTGGCTCCAGCCTCCTCTCAGGGAGCTGTAGAGAGCAATGAGGTCTCCCTCAGCCTCCTCTTCTCCAGGGTGAACACCCCCAGCTCCCTCAGCTGCTCCTCCCCAGCCCTGTTCTCCAGACCCTTCCCCAGCCTGGTTGCCCTTCTCTGGACCTGCTCCAGCTCCTCAATGTCCTTCTTGGAGTGAAGGGCCCAAAACTTAAGCCAGGACTCAAGGTGAGGCCTCAGCAGTGCTGAGTAGAGGGGGACAGTCCCTGCCCTGCTCCTGCTGGCCACACCATTCCTAATGCAAGCCAGGATGCCACTGACCTTCTTGCCCACCTGAGCACACCTCATGCCACTCCAGGCACCACTGCTTGTCTCTGGTAACCATTTCTACCCTTGGAGGTCCATGGGAATTTATGCCAGAGCTAGAGAAATGGGGTTTATCTTTTCTTTGTGGGGGGAGGGTAAGGGGAGACTTCAAATCAAGGAGCTCTCCATCCCTTTGCTGACAGCTCCTTGCTCCCAAGGCTCAGCAAACCTCATGGCTGTGACCACTGTGTTGTCAAATCAGATAAAAGCCACAAGCCTGGCACTGATGACCTCCCTGCAGAGGCTGCAGACCCCTGTGAAAAAAAGCTTGACTGAAGGCTCTCTTTTCACAGCTGTGGGAGCAGGATGTGACCCCAAGGTCAGTGGAGCTTTGCAGTGGCTCTGGGGAGCCCTGTCTGGGGCAGTGGAATCTCCATCACTGCTGTGGATGTGGTCTGCCTGGACTGCAGCAAGGCCTTTGCCACCATCCCCCACAGCAAACTGCTGGCCAAGCTGTCAGCCCCTGGCTTGGACAGCAGCACTCTGAGCTGGGTTAGGAACTGGCTGGAGGCTGAGCCCAGAGAGTGGTGGTGAATGGTGCCACAGCCAGCTGGCAGCCAGGCACCAGTGGTGTGCCCCAGGGAGCAGTGCTGGGCCCCAGCCTGTTCAATATCTTCATTGATGATCTGGATGAGGGCATTGAGTCCATCAGCAGTAAGTTTGCAGATGACACCAAGCTAGGGGCAGAAGTTGATCTGTTAGAGGGTAGGAGAGCTCTGCAGAGGGACCTGGACAGGCTGGACAGATGGGCAGAGGCCAACAGGATGGCATTCAGCAAGTCCAAGTGCTGGGTGCTGCACTTTGGTCTTAAAATCCTGGCCCTAAAAAGCTCCAGGGATGAGGCTTCTACCACTTCTCTGTTGAGCTTCTCATCCCCCAGCACCCCCAAGCCCTTTTCTCTGGGGTTGCTCTCAAGGCAGTCCCTGCCCAGCCCCTGTAGGTGTTTGGGACTGCTCCACTCCTCACTGCTGACTCCTCCTGTGCTCAATGTCAGTTGAGATTGCCAGGAGCACCAGGATCCCCAGGGAGCTGTTGTTCCCTTACAAGCACCCTGCACAGCATCCCAGCAGCTGAGCTGTGAAGGGCAAGGTCACCTCCAACACTTGCAAAGCCAATCAGGGCCTGCAGAGGACTAAACTCAGATTTCCTCAAGCCATTGCATTGTATTGAGCTGACACAGTTTGACTGCCAGCTCCCTCGCTCTTGGGACCCATCCAGGATTCACAGTGTGAAGGACTGGGTGAGATGGAATGATTCAGCACTCCCAGCCTGGCTGGGTGCATCTTGTTAACCTTGCAAGGTGCATTTAAGATGCAGCAGAGGGCTTGAGGAGTTCCATCATATATCCAATGAGATTTAACATGAGGCTGAACACATCCAAGTGCCAGGTGCTGCACTTTGGCCACAACAACCCCAGGCAGTGCTACAGGCTGGGGGCAGAGTGGCTGAGAGCAGCCAGGCACAGAGGGCCCTGGGGGGAGTGGTGGACAGCAGCTGAACAGGAGCCAGCAGTGTGCCCAGGGGGCAAGAAGGCCAATGGCATCCTGGCCTGCATCAGGAAGAGTGTGGCCAGCAGGAGCAGGGAGGTCATTGTGCCCTGTGCTCAGCACTGGTTAGGCCACACCTTGAGTCCTGTGTCCAGTTCTGGGCTCCTCAGGTCAGGAAAGATATTGAGATGCTGGAAGGTGTCCAGAGAAGGGCAACAAAGCTGGGGAGGGGTCTGGAGCACAGCCCTGTGAGGAGAGGCTGAGGGAGCTGGGGTTGCTTAGCCTGGAGAAGAGGAGGCTCAGGGGAGACCTTCTTGCTCTCTCCAACTCCCTGAAGGGAGCTCGTAGCCAGGTGGGGGTTGGTCTCTTTCCTCTAGCAAGCAGCACCAGAACAAGAGGACACAGTCTCAAGCTGTGCCAGGGGAGGTTTAGGCTGGAGGTGAGGAAGAAATTCTTCCCAGCAAGAGAGATTGGCCATGGGAATGTGCTGCCCAGGGAGGTGGTGGAGTCCCCATCCCTGGAGGCTTTCAAGAGGGGATTGGGTGTGGCCCTTGGGGCCATGGTTTAGTAGTCCCCAGGTGTTGGGTGACAGCTTGGACTAGATGATCTCTGAGGTCTTTCCCAACCTTATTGATTCTATGTTTCTATGTTCCCAGTTCACCTCCTCTCCTCAGATTCCCTTTTCCCCCTCCCACCAGCCTCCCTGTTTGTTCTTTTTCCCTTTCACTGCCCACTTACACATTCCTTCTGACTTGGCAGCAGCCTTTTAATGCTGCATCTCTTCCTTGATGTGCTGCAGTTGGACATTCTGCTTGGTGAGCCAGCACTGGGGATAGGATTTGAAGCAGACCAAATCACACAAGCTCCTTCTTGCAGCTCCCTACAAGTAATTGAAATCCCTGCTCTTTTTACCCCAGACAACACTTTGTGGATTCTATCCACACCCTCTCCACAAAAGATGATGAAGTAATTGCCTGTGGTGATGATGAGGGCTGGAGCTGCTCTGCTATGAGGATAGACTGAGGGAGTTGGGGTTATGCAGTCTGGAGAGGAGAAGGCTCCAAGGAGACCTAATTGTGGCCTTCCAGTATCTGAGTATTTACCTTGAGTCCTGTGCCCAGTTCTGGGCCCCTCAGTTTAAGAAGGACACTGAGACACTTGAAGGTGTCCAGAGAAGGGCAACAAGGCTGGGGAGAGACCTTGAGCACAGCCCTGTGAGGAGAGGCTGAGGGAGCTGGGGTTGCTTAGCCTGGAGAAGAGGAGGCTCAGGGGAGACCTCATTGCTCTCTCCAACTCCCTGAAAGGTGTCTGTCACCAGGAAGGGGTTGGTCTCTTCTCCCAGGCAGGCAAGCAGCACCAGAACAACAGGACACAGTCTCAAGCTGTGCCAGGGGAGGTTTAGACACGAGGTGAGGAGAAAGTTCTTCACTGAGAGAGTCATTTGTCATTGGGATGTGCTGCCCAGGGAGGTGGTGGAGTCCCCATCCCTGGAGGTGTTCAAGAGGGGATTGGATGTGGCACTTGGTGCCATGGTCTAGTCATGAGGTCTGTGGTGACAGGTTGGACTGGATGATCCTCGAAGTCTCTTCCAACCTTGGTAATACTGTGATACTGTGATGCTGTGAAGAGGGTGTCCAGAGAAGGGCCACGAGGAGGAGCAGAGGGCTGGAGCTGCTCTGCTGTGAGGACAGACTGAAGGGAGTTGGGGTTGTGCAGTCTGGAGAAGAGAAGGCTCTGAGGTGACCTAATTGTGGCCTTCCAGGATCTGCAGGGGTCTCCAAGAAAGCTGGGGAGGGACTTTTGAGGGTGTCAGGGAGGGATAGGACTGGGGGGGATGGAACAAAACTAGAAGTGGGGAGATTGAGATTGGCTGTGAGGAAGAAGTTGTTGCCCATGAGGGTGGTGAGAGCCTGGCACAGGTTGCCCAGGGAGGTGGTGGAAGCCTCCTGCCTGGAGGTGTTTGCAGCCAGACTGGATGTGGCTGTGAGCAACCTGCTGTAGTGTGAGGTGTCCCTGGCCATGGCAGGGGGGTTGGAACTGGCTGAGCCTTGAGGTCCCTCCCAGCCCTGACAGTTCTGGTTCTCTGAGGCATGCCCACCAAATGACCAAGTTCTGCACACAGCTTCCCCTCTGGTGTCTTGGCACCTTCAGAAACTGTATTTGCTACTAAGAACTTCAGTCTTTAAATAACTTGGTGCTCTGGTGGTGTGAGATGATGAGGTTGGCAAAGGGTTTGTGTGGTGGTGTCATCATCATTTTCATTAGTACAGTGAATGATGACAGCTTGTTCTGTGCTCCAATTGATGTGATTACTCCTCTGGAACCCTGGCACAGCTCACCAACACCTGACATCTGGAAGAGAGAGGTGGGAGGCAAAGCAAGCTCTCAAAGCTGCTGTGTGATGCACATTAGAGTCACAGAACCAACCAGGTTGGAAGAGACCTCCAAGATCAACAAGTCCAGCTGATCACCCAACCCTAACTAACCAACCAGACCATGGCACTGAGTGCCTCATCCAGGCTTTCATTAAACACCTCCAGGGTCATTGACTCCACCACCTCTCTGGGCAGCACATTCCAAAGGCCAAACTCTCTTTCTGAGGAGAGCTTCTTTCCAAGATCAAACCTAAACCTCCCCTGGCACAGCTTGAGACTGTGTCCTCTTGTTCTGGTGCTGCTTGCCTGCCTGGGAGAAGAGACCAACCCCCACCTGGCTACAACCTCCCTTCAGGGAGTTGCAGAGAGCAAGAAGGTCTCCCCTGAGCCTCCTCCAGGATAAGCAACCCCAGCTCCCTCAGCCTCTCCTCACAGGGCTGTGCTCCAGACCCCTCCCCAGCTTTGTTGCCCTTCTCTGGACACATTCAAGTCTGAAGACGCCAAGCAAGCTGCAAAGGGCCTTGGCAGTGCATCCAACCCTCCTTCTCTGTCCTCTCAGAGAGACATTCAGCTTTCAGAACTCTGCATCCAACTTGTCTGACATCAGAGTGAGGCCTTGTGGCTGCCACTCTCAGCTGCATCTTAAACCCTGAAGCAGGTCCCCCCCAATCCATTAACTGTTGGCTTATTTCTCACTCCTCTACCAGCCAAGGATTATGTCAGTACTTATTTTAATGGAGAGCTCAGCTAGGGATGATCTGAAGGTTAGAGTGTCTTGCAAGACTCTTTTGAGAAGCTTTCTGCAATCCCATCACAGAGTCACAGAATGTTAGGGGCTGGAAGGGACCTCCAGAGCTCATCCAGTCCAACCCCCTGCCAGAGCAGAGTCACCTAGAGCAGCTCACACAGGAACACAGCCAGGTGGGGCTGGAATATCTCCTGAGAGGGAGACTCCACAGCCCCCCTGGGCAGCCTGCTCCAGGGCTCTGGCACCCTCACAGGGACAAAATGTTTCCTCCTGTGTCCATGGCACTTCCTCTGCCTCAGCTTCCACCCTGCCCCTTGTGCTGGCATTGGGCAGCACCCAGCAGAGCCTGGCTCCAGCCTCTGGCCACTCACCCTGCACAGCTTTAGCAACAGCAAGGAGCTCACCTCTCAGCCTCCTCTTCTCTAAGCTCCAGAGCCCTCAGCTCCCTCAGGCTCTCCTCCTATGGAGGATGTTCCACTCCCTTCATCACCCTCGTGGCTCTGTGCTGCACTCTCTCAAGCAGCTCACTGCCTGTCTTGAACTGAGTGGCCCAGAACTGGACACAATATTCCAGATGCAGCCTCACCAGTGCAGAACAGAGGGGGAGGAGAACCTCTCAACCTACTCCTCACACCCCTTCTAATCCACCCCAGAATGCCATTGGCATTCCTAGCCACCAGAGCACATTGCTGACTCATGGTCATCCTTCCATCCACCAGGACCCCCAGGGCCCTTTCCCCTTCACTGCTCTCCAGCAGGTCCATCCCCAACCTGTCCTGGTGCATGGAGTTGTTCCTTCCCGGGTGCAAGACTCCACTCTTGCCCTTGTTGAACATCAAATTTCTCCCTGCCCAGCTCTCAGCCTGTCCAGGCCTGGCTGAATGGCAGCACAACCTTCTGGTGTGTCAGCCACTCCACCCAGCTTGGTGCCATCAGCAAACCTGCTGGCAGTGCCCTCTGTCTAATCCATCCCTCATTTCCATGTGTCTCAGAGTAAAGAACTAACCAGGTTGGAAAAGACCTCTGAGATCATCAAGTCCAACCTATCACCCAACACCATCTGAGCAACTCAACCATGGCACTGAAAGCATGACCGCTGGGGAGGGACTTCTGAGGGTGTCAGGGAGGGATAGGACTGGGGGGGATGGAGCAAAACTAGAAATGGGGAGGTTGAGATTGGATGTGAGGAAGAAGTTGTTCCCCAGGAGGGTGGTGAGAGCCTGGCACAGGTTGCCCAGGGAGGTGGTGGAAGCCTCCTGCCTGGAGGTGTTTGCATCCAGGCTGGATGTGGCTGTGAGCAACCTGCTGTAGTGTGAGGTGTCCCTAGCCATGGCAGGGGGGTTGGAGCTGGCTGAGCCTTGAGGTCCCTTGCAAAGCAGCAGCAGTGGGTTGTGTACATTAAGCTACCTTCAGGTTCCAGAATGGGTCCCAGGCAGGCTCCTGGGAAGCAGCAGGCAGAGGAGGAGCTGCAGGAGGTTACCTGCAGGGAGTTTAAGGAACTTAGCCAGGAATAAGCAGTCTGTATTGCAGCTGCAGCACATCTGTTCTGTGCCAAAGCTGACTGTAAAGCAGAGCTGAGCCAGCAGCGCATTCTGCAAGGACTTGGAGGTGCTGGCTGATGAGGAGCTTGACAGGAGATGCCCAAACAGCCAACCATGTGCTGGCCTGCAGCCAGAGCAGGGAGAGCAGCAGCACAGGGAGGGGAGTCTGCCCCTCTGCTCTGCTCTGACCCCACCTGCAGCACTGCCTCCAGCTCTGGGGCCCCCAGCACAAGAAGGACCTGGAGCTGCTGGAGAGGCTCCAGAGGAGGCCACCAAGATGAGCAGAGGCTGCAGAACCTCCCCTGTGGGGCCAGGCTGGGAGAGTTGGGGCTGTTCAGCCTGGAGAAGGCTCCAGGGAGACCTTAGAGCAGCCTTGCAGGACCTGAAGGGGCTCCAGGAGAGCTGGGGAGGGGCTTGCAAAATGTCATCCCCTTATGAGAAACCTGCATTCCAACCTGCATGGATGTGGAAAAGAAACATTCAAAGGTGGAGCTGCAGGCAAATAGGCAATTTGGAGCCTTTGTTACAAACACCTCCACTGAAATCAAGCTAACAGGGGCCAAGCAAACTTGTCTGCAGCCTGGGGCTGTTCAGCCTGGAGAACAGAAGGCTCCAGGGAGACCTCAGAGCAGCCTTCAGGACCTGAAGGGCTCCAGGAGAGCAGGGGAGGGATTGTGGACAAAGGCTGGGAGTGCCAGGATGAGAAACAATGACTTTGAGCTGGGAGAGACTGAGACTGGAGATGAGGAAGAAATTGTTGAGAGTGAGGCTGGGGAGACTCTGGCACAGGCTGCCCAGGGAGGCTGTGGTTGCCTCCTGCCTGGAGGTGTTGAAGGCCAGGCTGGATGAGGCCTTGAGCAGCCTGTGCTGGTGGGAGGGGTCCCTGCCCATGGCAGGGTGTTGAGCTGGATGATCTTCATGATCCCTTCCAACTCAAACCCTTCTATGAATCTATGACTTAGGAGAAGCTACAGAAAGCAAAGGCAGACAGACACTTGCAGGGAAACTGAAGGATCCAGCAGCCACCTTGTAAGAGCTTAGTTCTTTCAAGCTGATCCAGCTGGCACCCTGCAGTCCTTGAGCACCAGCAGGGCTGCTCTGTGCAGAGAAGGAATGCAACCTTCACCTTGGGCTGGTGGAGAATCACCTGTCTGAGGCTGCTCAGTGCTCCTGCATGCTGAGCTGTGGCAGATATTTCTGAAGCTCTTGTCCTCAGCAGCACTGAAAGGCACCTTCTGAGAGCAGGCTCTGTCCTGGCAGGCAGCAGGGAAGGCTCTCCCCACAGGATTAGTTAGTGCAATCTCACCACAGATCTTCAAACTGCCAGTGGCCAGTCAGGTTTCCCAGGCTAGCATCTTGTCAGTAAGGGCTTAGTTTATCTACTGGGTATCATTAAAGAGAAGATTGGCCCTGTTCTGGTGTCCCCAGCAGAAGAAGGACACAGAGCTGCTGGAGTGAGGCCAGAGGAGCCCACAAGGATGATCCAAGGGCTGCAGCAGCTCTGCTGTGAGGCCAGGCTGAGGGAGCTGGGGCTGTGCAGCCTGGAGAGGAGAAGGATCCAGGGGGACCTCAGAGCTGCCTGCCAGGACCTGAAGGGATCCTGCAGGAAGCTGCAGAGAGACTTTTGCTGAGGGGGTCTGGAGACAGGGCAAGGGGAATGGTTTGAAGCTGAGGCAGAGCAGGGTTAGACTGGAGCTGAGGAAGAAGTTCTTCAGTGTGAGGGTGGTGAGACTCTGGCACAGGTTGCCCAGGGAGGTTCTGGCTGCCTCCTCCCTGGAGGTGTTGAAGGCCAGGTTGGATGAAGCTTTATGCAGCCAGTTTGAGAGGCATCCCTACCCATGGCAGGAGGTTGGAGTAGATGATCTCTGAGGTCCTTTCCACCCTCAGCCATTCTGTACCACATTATTAAGCAGATCCTGCTGAGAATGCTGTGACCAGAATAGCTGTGCATGCCTCATGGCCATGAATGATTTATGCTGAGCCCACCTCCATCCCTCCTTCTGGGCTGCCTCAGCTGTGCTGACATTTCTTCATCAATATTTGAGGTAATGTCTGCTCTCATCTCTTGCTCACAACCAGGCTCAAGCACACTCTGGTGCAGGATGGGCAGGGGCTCAAGCAGGACAAAGAGCTACTGGAGAGAGTCCAGCACAGGGCTGTGCAGAGGCCGAGGGGGCTGGAACAGCTCTCACCTGAGGAGAGGCTGAGAGAGCTGAGCCTGGAGAAGATGAGGCTGAGGGGGATTTGATCAATGCTTACAAATACCTAAGGGGTGGGGGTCAGGAAGATGAGGCCAGGCTCTGCTCAGTGGTGCCTTAGGGCATGGCAAAGGGAAATAGAATAGAACAGAATAGACCAGGTTGGAAGAGACCTTCAAGATCATCGAGTCCAACCTATCACCCAACACCACCTAATCAACTAACCCATGGCACCAAGCACCCCATCAAGTCTCCTCCTGAACACCTCCAGTGATGGGGACTCCACCACCTCCCTGGGCAGCACATCCCAATGGGCAATCACTCTCTCTGTGTAGAACTTCCTCCTAACCTCCAGCCTGAACTTCCCCTGGCACAGCCTGAGATTGTGTCCTCTTGTTCTGGTGCTGGCTGCCTGGGAGAAGAGACCAACCCCTTCCTGGCTACAACCTCCCTTCAGGGAGTTGGAGAGAGCAAGAAGGTCTCCCCTGAGCCTCCTCTTCTCCAGGCTAAGCAACCCCAGCTCCCTCAGCCTCTCCTCACAGGGCTGTGCTCCAGACCCCTCCCCAGCTTTGTTGCCCTTCTCTGGACACCTTCCAGCAGCTCAACCTCCTTCCTAACCTGAGGGGCCCAGAACTGGACACAGGACTCAAGGTGTGGCCTAACCAGTGCAGTGTACAGGGTCACAATGACCTCCCTGCTCCTGCTGGCCACACTCTTCCTGATGCAGGCCAGGATGCCATTGGCCCTCCTGGCTGCCTGGGCACACTGCTGGCTCATGTTCAGCCTACTCTCAACCAGCACCCCCAGCTCCCTCTCTGCCTGGCTGCTCTCAGCCACTCTGACCCCAGCCTGTAGCACTGCCTGGGGTTGCTGTGGCCAATGTGCAGCCCCTGGCACTTGGATGTGTTCAATCTCCTGCCCTTGGACTCTGCCCATCTGTCCAGCCTGTCGAGGTCCCTCTGCAGAGCCTCTCTACCCTCCAGCAGATCAACTCCTGCCCCCAGCTTGGTGTCATCTGCAAATTTACTGCAGATGGACTCAATCTCCTCATCCAGATCATCAATGAAGATGTTAAAGAGCACAGGGCCCAGCACTGATCCCTGGGGGACACCACTGGTGCCTGGCTGCCAGCTGACTGTGGCACCATTCACCACCACTGGGCACATAGGAAGCTCCATCTGAACATGAGGAGGAACTTCACTCTGAGGGTGGCAGTGCTCTGAAAGAGGCTGCCCAGAGAGGTGGTGGAGACTCCATCTCTAGAGAATTTCCAGCCCTACCTGGATGTGTTCTGTGTGCCCTGCCCTGGGCGCCCCTGCTCTGGCAGGGGGTTGGACTCAATGATCTCTGGGGGTCCCTTCCAAACCCCACCAGTCTGTGACTCTTCAACACACAGCACACTGAGGTGTGGTGGATGCTGGCCAGGAGTGGCAGAGCTGCTTTGGGGTGGGGGTTGTGTTAGAGCCTTGCCTTGCAGTGTCTGATGGGGCAGGAGTGAAGTGGAGGTGGTGGTGTCTCCCAGTGTGAAGGTTGGCTCAGGCTCTGGGGAGAGATTCAGCATCCCAGGGCAGAGCATGGGCAATGGCTGAGCCTCTCAGAGAGCTTCCCTTGGCCTCAGTGTCTTTCCCAGGGGAGCAGCTCTGCTGCTGGAGTGCCAGCACAGCTCTCCATGTGTCAGCCATAGAAACAGCAGCAGAGATCCTTCCTTCACCACTGTGCTGAGCTTGCATGGCACAGTTGGTAGCTAAAGGCATTTCAAGATACTCTTGGTCAAGGTTATCTCAAGTTCAACCAGGCCAAGGCCAAGGTCCTAGAGCTGCACTGGGGCAATCCCAAGCACAAGTCCAGGCTGGGCAGGGAGTGGCTCCAGAGCAGCCTGGAGGAGAAGGCCTTGGGGGTGTCAGGTGGTGACAAACTCCCCAGGAGCCAGCAATGGTCCCTGGCAGCCCAGAGCCAGCTGAGTGCTGAGCTGCAGCCAGAGCAGGGAGAGCAGCAGCACAGGGAGGGGATTCTGCCCCTCTGCTCTGCTCAGACCCCACCTGCAGCACTGCCTACAGTTCTGGTGTCCCCAGCACAAGAAGGACCTGGAGCTGCTGGAGAGGGTCCAGAGGAGGCCACAGAGATGCTCAGAGGATGGAGAACCTCCCCTGTGGGGACAGGCTGGGAGAGTTGGGGCTGTTCAGCCTGGAGAAGAGAAGGCTCCAGGGAGACCTCAGAGCAGCCTTCCAGGACCTGAAGGGCTCCAGGAGAGCTGGGGAGGGACTTGTGACAAGGGCTGGGAGTGCCAGGATGAGGAACAATGGTCTGAAACTGGAGCAAGGTAGATTTACATTGGCCATCAGGAGTCCAGCCAGGGAGAGTGGTGAAATACTGGCACAGGCTGCCCAGGGAGGTGGTTGAAGCCCCATCCCTGGAGACATTCAAGGTCAGACTTGATGTGTCCCTGAGCAAGCTGATCTAGTGGAGGTGTCCCTTCCTGCAGGGGGGTTGGACAAGATGACCTTTGAGGGTTCCTTCCAACCTGATGGTTTCTGTGATCCTGTGCCAGAGCTCTTACAGTGCCTGAACCATGCAAGGACTTTGGAAAGGTGGCAGACCCTGCTCCCTTCTCTGGCTCACCTCCTGCTGAAGGCGAGCTGTAAACCCAGCCCAGTGTCAGGGTGATGCTGGAGGATGGAGGACAAAGCAGAGGTGACATACAGAGAGGATTCAGAAGGCATTCAGCATCCTTCTTGCTGCTCTGAGCACCACCCTGGGGCAATCCCATTTGGAGAACATCTCCTCTCCACCTCCCCAGGCTTCCCAGGTTCACTTCTTGCAGTGCCTCTTGGTGAGTGCTCCCTGCCCCTGGAAAGCTTTGCCTGCTCCCAGCCCTGGGGGCCAGCACTGTGAGCAGCTCCCCCATGGCACAGCTCACCCCAGCCTGCTGCAGCACCCAGAGAGCTGGCATGGAACTGCTGGAGAGGATCCAACAGAGAGCCATCAGCCTGATTAGGGGACTGGAACATCTCCCCTGTGGAGAGAGACTGAGAGCCCTGGGGCTGTTTAGTCTGGAGAAGAGAAGGCTGAGAAGGATCCAGTCAATGTCTATCAGTATCTGGGGGGTGGGGGTCAGGATGAAGGTGCCAGGCTCTTTATGATGGTGCAAGAGTAACAAGACAAGGTTCAAGCTTGAACATAGAAGGTTTCACCACAACATGAGGAGAAACTTCTTTACAGTGAGTGCCACAGAGCCCTGGAGCAGGCTGCCCAGAGAGGTTGTGGAGTCTCCTGCTCTGGAGACCTTTCAAACCCCACCTGGATGCATTCCTGTGCAGATTGCCCTGGGTGACCCTGCTCTGGCAGGGGGCTTGGACTGGATGAGCTCTGAAGGTCTCTTCCAACCTCTGATATACTGTGACACTGTGGTGGCCTCTGGCAGGGCCAGAGCATCACAGCAGCAGCCTCAGCTGCAGGCCAAGTCACCCAGCTGCTGCCCTTGGCCCATCTTGGGGTGCAGGCATGAGCTGTGCAGGTGACAGGAACACTGAGACCAGAGAGTGCTGCTGGAGCATGGGCTCCACTGCAGCCTTACTGCCTGCCCAGGACATCCTTTAAGGAAAATCCTCTGTGCTGTCCACAGCTTTCCTACCTGGAGACCCTCCTGGAAGACCTCCCATGACACCTCTGGTGGGAAAGAAATATCATAATGCCTCTGATTGAGGGGCTGGAGAGGGTCCAGAGAAGAGCAACCAAGCTGGGGAAGGGTCTGGAGAAGAGAGCTGGGGAGGAGCAGCTGAGGGAGCTGGGGGTGTTGAGTGTGGGGAAGAGGAGGCTGAGGGGAGACCTCATTGCTCTCTACAGCTCCCTGAGAGGAGGCTGGAGCCAGGTGGGGCTTGGGCTCTGCTCTCTAATCTCAGGTGATAGAAGGAGAGGAAATGTCCTGAAACTGTGCCAGGGGAGGCTGAGGTTGGAGATGTCTTTGGTGCAAGAGTGGTCAGGGATTGGCACAGGCTGCCCAGGGAGGTGGTGGAGTCCCCATGCCTGGTGAGGTGTTCCAGAACCCTGTGGCCATGGCACTTGGGCCCATGGTTCGATGGCCATGGTGGGGGTGGGTTGCTGGTTGGATTGGGTGATCTTGGAGGCCTTTTCCAACCAAATAATTCTATGTTTCTATGATGCTGATGTAACCACTTCAGCTGTGCAGAACAATGGAAGGTCACACAGGGGAAGTTAGGCTTTTGTCCAGTTAGGTTGTGTCCAGTTCTGGGCTCCTCAGGTTAGGAAGGAGGTTGACTTGCTGGAAGGTGTCCAGAGAAGGGCAACAAAGCTGGGGAGGGGTCTGGAGCACAGCCCTGTGAGGAGAGGCTGAGGGAGCTGGGGTTGCTTAGCCTGGAGAAGAGGAGGCTCAGGGGAGACCTCATTGCTCTCTCCAACTCCCTGAAGGGAGGTTGTAGCCAGGTGGGGGTTGGGCTCTTCTCCCAGGCAAGCAGCACCAGAACAAGAGGACACAGTCCCAGGCTGTGCCAGGGGAGGTTTAGGTTGGATGTTAGGAAGAAGTTCTACACAGAGAGAGAGATTGCCCATTGGAATGTGTTGCTCAGGGAGGTGGTGGAGTCACCATCATTGGAGGTGTTCAGGAGGAGACTTGATAGGGTGCTTGGTGCCATGGGTTAGTTGATTAGGTGGTGTTGGATTGGTTGATAGCTTGGATGCGATGATCTTGAAGGTCTCTTCCAGCCTGGTCTATTCTATTCCATTCCATTCCATTCTATTCTATTCTATTCTATTCTATTCTATTCTATTCTATTCTATCTTGAAGGTCTTTTCCTTCAAGACAGAATAGATCCTTCAACCTGATTTATTGTGTCCTATCCTATCCTATCCTATCCTATCCTATCCTATCCTATCCTATCCTATCCTATCCCAGGCTGCATGGTGATGTCTTTTTCTCTCTGTGCTTTTCTCTCTGTTGTTTTTTTTCCCTTTCTGTCCCTGAGCTGAAGAGAGGTTGTAGCCAGGTGGGGGTTGATCTCTACTCCCAGGCAGCCAGCACCAGAACAAGAGGACACAGTCTCAAGCTGTGCCAGGGGAGGTTTAGGCTGGATGTTAGGATGTTCCCAGCAAGAGAGATTGGCCACTGGAATGTGCTGCCCAGGGAGGTGGTGGAGTCACCATCCTTGGAGGTGTTTAGGAAGAGCCTGGATGAGGCACTTGGTGCCATGGCTTAGTTGATCAGATGGTGCTGGGTGAGAGGTTGGACTCAACGGTCTCTGAGGTCTTTTCCCACCTGGTGTATTCTGTATTCTGCTACATCAGCTCCTGATCAATAGTTGGACAAAGCCTTCTCCAGGGGGTCCTGTCTGTGTGTTCAGAGGCTAAAGGCTAATCTGCAAACCTGCTGCATCCATTTGAATGTGCAGGGGCAATTCTGTTCTTCAGCACAGGGAAAGGGAAGCAGTGGGGAGCTTGTGGTTATGCAGCTGAAGTGTGCTTGTAGGAGTAGCTGCAAAAGGCTCTGGAGGTTGGTCTCAGCTTGTTTCCCCTTTAAGGGGAAATAGTGAAAGGAGTACAGGGTCAGTTTGAACCTGCAAAGGAGGATCAGAGGGCTGGCAGCCTTCTGCCATGTGAGGAAAAGCTGAGAGTCACTGGGGTTGTTCAGCCTGGAGAAGAGAAGGCTCAGGGGAGACCTCACAACCATGGAGCAGGACATGAAGGGTGGCTGCCAGGAGGATGGAGACTCCCTTGGTACAAGGAGTGCCATGGAACAGCCAAGGGGGGATGGGGACAAGGTACTGCTGGGGACATTCCCATTGCACTCCAGGAGAAAATGTTTGCCATGAGCACAGTCAGAGCCTGGAATCATCTCCCAAGGGCAGCAGTGGAGTATCATTGTATCATAGTATCATAGTATCATTCAGGGTTGGAAGAGACCACAAGGATCATCTAGTTCCAACCCCCCTGCCATGGCCAGGGACACCCCACACTAGATCAGCCTGGCCACAGCCTCAGCCAGCCTGGGCTTAAACACCTCCAGGGACAGGGCCCCAACCACCTCCCTGGACAACCCATTCCAGGGCTTCACCACTCTCATGGGGAAGAACTTCCTCCTCACCTCCAGCCTCAATCTCCCCACCTCCAGCTTCATTCCATTCCCCCTAGTCCTATCACTCCCTGAGATCCTGAGCAGTCCCTCCCCAGCCCTCCTGTAGCCCCCTTCAGATACTGGAAGGCCACAATGAGGTCACCTGGGAGCCTTCTCTTCTCCAGACTGAACAGCCCCAACTCCTTCAGTCTGTCCTCACAGGAGAGGTGCTCCAGCCCTCTGCTCATCCTCCTGGCCCTGCTCTGGACACCTTCCAGCACCTCCAGATCCCTCTTGCAATAGGGGCTCCAGAACTGGAGGCAGTACTCCAGGTGGGGTCTCAGCAGAGCTGAGCAGAGGGGGAGAATCACCTCCCTTGCCCTGCTGGCCACACTTCTCCTGATGCAGCCCAGTGCCCTGCACTGGGCAGTTTGAGACTCAGCTTGCCAGGGTGCTGAGCCAGCTCATGGCAACTGCACTGTCACCTGGAGAGGTTGGAGCAGAGGATCCCTGGGGTCCCTTCCAAGCTGGCAGTCTGGGATTGTGTGATTCAATCTGTGCTGAGCCTTTTGGGTCCTCTCCCCATTGCTCACCAGCCCCTGGGGTACCACAGCCCCTGGCACTGCTCCAGCTCAGCTGGCACCCTGCAGCCCAGCAAGCAAGAGCTGGCCCCAGAGCAGATGCATCCTAGAATCACAGCACTGTTAGGGCTGGAAGGGACCCCAAGGATCATCTCATTCCACTGCCCCTGCCACCAGTGCAGCCTGCTGGAAGCTTATTCTCTGCATCACAGCTGAGGGGCTTGAAAACCATCCCTGGTTTTGCCCACCAGAAGGCTGGCAAGAACTCAGTGAATCTGGGGGAGCACTGAGAGGTTAAATGTTCTTTTCACTGCAGTCACATTAGTGTGACTAGGGAAGGTGGTCACAGTGCAGGAGGCATTTCCTACTCTCTCTCATGTCTTCATTACTGGAGACATTACTTCCCCACACAATCCCACCCCTCCCTCCCAGAGTGCACCTTTCAGATGCCTTCCTTGCTGCAGGCTGTGACCCTTCAGCTTGCTGGCATGCCTCAGGTGATTTTAACCATCACAGCTGGGTGTGGAAGGGACCTCCAGAGATCATCCACTCCAACCTCCCCCCTGCCACAGCAGGGTCACCCAGAGCAGCTTGCCCAGGATCACAATATCCAGCTGGGTTTGCAAAGTCTCCACACAAGGAGGCTTCACAACCTCTCTGGGCTCCAGCACCCTCACAGTGAAGAAGTCTTTCCTTATGCTTAAGTGAACCCTCCTGGGTTCCAGTGTGTGCCCATTGCCCCTTGTGCTGTCACAGGGCAGCACTGATGAGAGCCCAGCCCCAGCCTCTTGCCCCCCACCCTTCAGCTCTTGCTGAGCATTGCTCAGATGCCCTCTGGGGCTGCTCTCCTCCAGGCTGCACAGCCCCTGGGCTCTCAGCCTTTGCTCCTCACAGAGATGCTCCAGGCCCCTTGGAGGTCGAACTCTCTTCCTGTCTCTCTCACAGTATCACTCAAAGTATCACAGAATCACCAAGGTTGGAAGAGACCTCAAAGATCATCAAGTCCAACCTGTCACCACAGACCTCATGACTAGACCATGGCACCAAGTGCCACATCCAATCCCCTCTTGGACACCTCCAGGGATGGGGACTCCACCACCTCCCTGGGCAGCACATCCCAGTGGCTAACAACTCTCTCAGTGAAGAACTTTCTCCTCACCTCCAGCCTAAACCTCCCCTGGCACAGCTTGAGACTGTGTCGTAGAGAGCAATGAGGTCTCCCCTGAGCCTCCTCTTCTCCAGGCTAAGCAACCCCAGCTCCCTCAACCTCTCCTCACAGGGCTGTGCTCCAGACCCCTCCCCAGCTTTCTTGCCCTTCTCTGGACACCTTCAAGTCTCTCAGTGTCCTTCTTAAACTGAGGAGCCCAGAACTGGACACAGGACTCAAGGTGTGGCCTAACCAGTGCTGAGCACAGGGCACAATGACTTCCCTGCTCCTGCTGGCCACACTGTTCCTGACCCAGGCCAGGATGCCCTTGGCCTTCTTGGCCCCCTGGGCACACTGCTGGCTCCTGTTCAGCTGCTGTCCACCAGCACCCCCAGGTCCCTCTCTGCTGCCTGGCTGCTCTCCAGTGTCTGTGCCAAGGGCTGGGTGCTGCCTGCTCCTTTGGGATTCACACTGCTGGCTCATGTTTAGGCAGCTGTCAATCAACACCCCCAGGTCCCTCTCTGTTTGGCAGCTCTCAGCCACTCTGACCCCAGCCTGTAGCTCTGCATGGGGTTGCTGTGGCCAAAGTGCAGCCCCTGGCACTTGGACTTGTTGAATGCCATCCTGTTGGCCTCTGCCCATCTGTCCAGTCAGTCAAGGTCCCTCTGCAGAGCCCTTCTGCCCTCTAACTGACTAACATCTGCTCCCAGCTTGGTGTCATCTGCAAATTTGCTGATGACTGACTCAATCCCCTCATCCAGATCATCAGTGAAGATATTGAACAGGCTGGGATTGACTTCCTCAGCAATTACCACCTAAATACCTTCCCCTCCTCAGGTGATGTCCAGACAGCTGCATTTGAGCTCTGCTCTGTGCAGTCCTGCATTGTGTTCCACACCCCTAAAGCACCTGGGAAATGGGCACAGGGTCTCCCCCTTCCAGGAAAGGAAGGAAGAAATCCTCTGAGTCTGCAGGACAAGGAGTAGGCAAAGGCAAATGGTGCCCAGGGAAGGAATGAGCCAAACACAGGAAGGAAAATCCTGCAAGGAAAGAGCAAATTGAGCTTGGATGGGGTTTTGCCAAGTCATTAAATTGCACCTCTGGCCCTGGCTTCACTGAGTTGTAGGTTTGGGTCACACTGCCTCCTTATTACCTAAGCCCACCCCTCTCTAACCAGAGTAGGAAGCCAACCCTTAGGCAGGCAGTCACACAGCAGGGCAGAGATTCCCACCCAGCAGCTCCAGGCTGTCCATCCAAGCTTTCCTACCAGCCCTTTGAACCCAATTCTGCTTTTCAAAGCCTCAGCAGCCCACCTTACCTCATGCCCTGAAGTCCTGCAGGTAGAACAAGCACCATCTGCCCACACAGAGCTAACAGAGCTTGCAGGCACTGCTGCTTCTGCCCTCCAGTCCCACCAAGATGGTCTGGAAACGCTGCTCTGTGCCACTGCTAGGTGGTGAGGAGCAGCCCCAGAGCACCAGGATGCAACAGGCTGCTAAACTGTGTGGCATGGGAGGGCCTCCATGATTTCTGACAGCTCAAAACTTTGAAATGAGGAAGACCAAACAAAGCCAAAAGAGAGGAGACACACATTTGGGAATGGAGTGCACCCTCAGCACATTTGCAGATGACACTAAGCTGGGTGGCAGTGTTAATCTCCTGGAGGGTGGGAAAGGTCTTTAGAGAGGCCTGGCCAGGCTGGGTCAATGAGCTGAGGCTGGTGGGATGAGGTTAAACAAGACCAAGGGCTGGGTCTTGCACTTGGGTCACAACAACCCCATGAAGGCTCCAGGCTTGGGGTAGGGTGGCTGGAAAGATGCCAGTCAGGAAAGGACCTGGGGGTGCTGGATGACAGCTGCTGAGCATGAGCCAGGGGGTGCCCAGGTGGGCAAGAAGGCCACCAGCAGCCTGGCCTGGAGCAGCAGCGGTGTGGCCAGCAGGAGCAGGGCAGGGATTGTCCTCCTGGAATCCCTTGAATCCTGGCTTCAGTTTTGGGTCCCTCTAAGAAGGATGTTGAGGAGCTGGAGCAGGTCCAGAGAAGGGCAACCAAGCTGGGGAAGGGTCTGGAGAAGAGGGCTGGGGAGGAGCAGCTGAGGGAGCTGGGGGTGTTCAGTGTGGAGAGGAGGAGGCTGAGGGAGAGCTCATTTCTCTCTGCAGCTCCCTGAGAGGAGGTTGTAACCAGGTGGGGGTTGGGCTCTGCTCCCTACTCTCAGGTGATAGAGGGAGAGGAAGTGGCCTGGAACTGTGCTAGGGGAGGGTTAGGTTAAAGATTAGGACAGATGTCTTTGCTGCAAGGGTGGTCAGGGATTGGCACAGGCTGCCCAGGGAGGTGGTGGAGTCCCCATCCCTGGAGGTGTTCGAGGAACCTGTGGCCATGGCACTGGGGGCCAAGGTTTGATGGCAGTGGCGGGGTTGGGTTGCTGGCTGCACCTGATGATCTTAGAAGCCTTTTCCAACAGAAACAACTCCCTGATCCTGTGACTTCATCTTCCTCAGGCTGCCTTCGGGCACCTCCACACACTTCCCACCTTCCAGCTGAGCCAGGGAGGGCTTTAGCTGCGGGGAGCCGCGCTGCAGCCGAGCAGGATGCCCACCCGCTCCGGCAGCCCACACACTTAATCCCCATGATTGCTACAACTGAGCAGCTCGGCTGTAATTAGCACAGACGCTGCCAGAGCTGCCTTTGTGCTCCTTCTGAGTCATGCCACCAAAATACTTTCTTCATTGTCCAAGCTCCTTTTCACTTCGGTGCCAGCAATTAGCTGGGAGCGGGGACAGGGCAGGGCCCTGGCAGCTCTGTCAAAGCCAAGAGCTCCCTGAAAGGAATCTTCAGACTCAAACTGACTGAGAGCCACTTTCCAGGAGAGTCAGATCAAAAGGGTTCCTCTTTGCACAAGAGAAGAAAGGAACACAACCACAAGGAAGGAAGGAAGGGTTTGGTGGTGTTTTTCTCGCCTTGGTGCTTCTCCCAGGTGCAGTGCTTCCACTCTCACAGTATCACAGAAGCACCAAGGCTGGAAGAGACCTCAAAGATCATTGAGTCCAACCTCTCACCACAGACCTCATGACTAAACCATGGCACCAAGTTTCATAGTTTCATAGTTTCATTCAGGGTTGGAAGGGACCACATCCAATCCCCTCTTGAACCCCTCCAGGGATGGGGACTCCACCACCTCCCTGGGCAGCACATTTCAATGATGAATGACTCTCTCAGTGAAGAACTTTCTCCAATGTGGCTGCAATTCTCCAGGCAGTTGATTAAATGTTGGTGGGTCCAGTGCCTCTTTGGTTAACCAGTGAGGAAAAAAGAGTCAGGAGAAACTTAAAACTGAGCAGGAAATTGTGGGGGTGGGTGCTTTTCTTTAACATAACCTATGGAACATATATAGAATCATAGAATCAACCAGGTTGGAAAAGACCTCAAAGATCATCAAGTCCAACCTATCACCCAACCCCTCCTGACAGCTAAACCATGGCACCAAGTGCCACATCCAATCCCCTCTTGAATACCTCCAGGGATGGGGACTCCACCACCTCCCTGGGCAGCACATTCCCATGGACAATCTCTCTTGCTGGGAAGAATTTCTTCCTCACCTCCAGCCTAAACCTCCCCTGGCACAGCTTGAGACTGTGTCCTCTTGTTCTGGTGCTGCTTGCCTACCAGGGAGAAGAGACCAACCCCCCACCTGGCTACGAGCTCCCTTCAGGGAGTTGGAGAGAGCAAGAAGGTCTCCCCTGAGCCTCCTCTTCTCCAGGCTAAGCAACCCCAGCTCCCTCAGCCTCTCCTCACAGGGCTGTGCTCCAGATCTGTTCTCCATCTGTGCTCCATTCATCTACTTCTATTCTATTCTTTCTATTCTATTCTATTCTATTCTATTCTATTCTATTCTATTCTATTCTATTCTATTCTATTCTATTCCATTCCATTCCATTCCATTCCATTCCATTCCACTCCACCAGCCCAAGGTGAAGGTTGGATTCCTCCCCTGCACAGAGCAGCCCCTGCTGGTGCTCAAGGACTGCAGGGTGCCAGCTGGATCAGCTTGAAAGAACTAAGCTCTTACAAGGTGGCTGCTGGAGCCTTCAGTTTCCCTGCAAGTGTCTGTCTGCCTTTGCTTTCTGTAGCTTCTCCTAAGTCATAGATTCATAGAAAGGTTTGAGCTGGAAGGGGATCATAAAGATCATCCCAGCTCAACCCCCTGCCATGGGCAGGGACACCTCCCACCAGCCCAGCTTGCTCAAGGCCTCATCCAGCCTGGCCTTCAACACCCTCCAGGGAGGAGGCAGCCACAGTCTCCCTGGGCAACCTGTGCCAGAGTCTCCCCAGCCTCACTGGAGTGAATTTCTTCCCCATC
>NW_027142425.1:2383596-2419461 GCF_026170545.1 Melanerpes formicivorus | reverse complement strand
TGGACCTTTGGGCAAGTGCTCTGGGGTGACCCTGCTGTGGCAGAGGGGGGTTGGGGGGGGGCGGGGCTGGATGATCTCTTTGGGTCCTTTCCAACCCCTAACATCCTGAGAGCCTGTGTGATCCTGTGAGGCTCAGAATCCACAGGTCACTGAGCCCAGGAAGCCTTATGAACAGCGGTGCCTGGCTGTGGACTTTCCCCATGGGCATTTTACTGCAGTGCTCTTCTCTGCATTAAATACAGCACTCAGGACCTGCAGAACAACTTCATTGCTGTGGCAAGGCTTGGAGAGCTGAGGGAATGGATGGCTGCAGAGGACATGGCTGCTCCTTGCAGTGTGTTGGCAGAGTTCTGAGCTCTGCTGCCAGCAGTGAGTGGAAGGGGCAGCTGCCAGCCACTGTTTATTCCTCATGGTTAACACAAGGTTTGGGGCTCAGACACAGAGTGGCAAGCTCTCCTGGTACTGCAAGGCTTGTTTCCATCTTCTCTCTGGTGCAGGAAACACACAGCACTGGGGAGGCAGCACTTTAAAATGTTCACAGATTAAAGACACAACAGAGAGGAGCAGGTGCTGGGAGTGAGCACGGATGGGATCACACAGTCACAGAGATTTAGAGGATGGAAGGCACCTCCAGAGATCATCCACTCCAGCCCCCTGCCAGAGCAGGGACACCCAGAGCAGGGCACACAGAACATATCCAGGTGGGGCTAGAAAGTCTCTAGGGAAGGAGACTCCACAAACCTCTCTGGGCAGCCTGCTCCAGGGCTCAGTACCCTCACAGGGACAAAGTTTTCCCCTGGCACCTCCTCAGCTCCAGCTTGCCCCCAGTGCCCCTTGTGCTGTGCTTGGCCATCCCTGAGCAGAGCCTGGCTCCAGCCCTGCACATCTTTATCCCCAGCCATGAGGGCAGCCCTCAGGCTCCTCTGCTCCAAGCTCCAAGCTCCAGCTCCCTCAGCCTGGCCTCACAGGGAGATGTTCCACTATCTGCAGCAGCTCTGTGCTGGACTCTCTCAAGCAGTTCTCTGAGCTCCTTCTTGAGTTATGAGGCCCAGAACTGGACACAATATTCCAGCTGTGGCCTCAGCAGGGCAGAGTAGAGGGGCAGGAGAATCTCTCTGGACCTTGGCACAAGTTGTTGCTGTAATTAGCAAAATGTCATTAAAGCCTGGTTCCTGAAGCACCCCAACCTCAACAAAGAATGGGTTGGGTTGGAAGGGACCTTAAGGATCATTCAGTTCCAGCTCCCTGCCATGGGCAGGGACACCTCCCACCAGCACAGCTTGCTCAAGGCTTCATCCAGCCTGGCCTTCAACACCTCCAGGCAGGAGGCAGCCACAGCCTCCATGGGCAACCTGTGCCAGAGTCTCACCACCCTCACACTGAAGAACTCTTCCTCATCTCCAGTCTCCATCTCTCCTCTCCCAGCTCAAAGCCATTCTCTTGCATCCTGTCACTCCCAGCCCTTGTCCAAAGTCCCTCCCCAGCTCTCCTGGAGCCCCTTCAGGTCCTGGAAGGCGGCTCCATGATCACAGAACCCATTTGGTTGGAAGAGACCTCAAAGCTCATCCAGTCCAACCCAGCACTGCAGGGGCAACACTAAACTCTCCCCAGAGCCTTCTCTTCTCCAGGATGAACAGCCCCACAGGGGAGATTCTGCAGCCCTCTGATCATCTTGGTGGCCTCCTCTGGACACTCTCCAGCAGCTCCAGGTCCTTCTTGTGCTGAGGGCCCCAGAGCTGGAGGCAGTGCTGCAGGTGGGGTCTGAGCAGAGCAGAGGGGGCAGAATCCCCTCCCTGTGCTGCTGCCCTCCCAGCTCTGGCTGCAGCTCAGCACACAGCTGGTTCTGGGCTGCCAGGGACCAGTGCTGGCTCCTGGGGACTTTGTAACCAGCTGACACCCCCAAGGCCTTCTCCTCAGGGCTGCTCTCAAGCTACATCTCACTGCTGGGATTGCCCTCACCCAGGTGCAGGACCTTGCACTTGTCCTTGCTGGAGCTGATGATGCTGGCATGGTCCCAGCTCTGCAGCCTGTCCAAGACCTTTGGGTCCCAGAGCTGGAGGCAGTGCTGCAGGTGAGGTCTGAGCAGAGCTGAGCAGATCCCTATTTAGCATTTCAGAACCTCCTCCTGGCTCTCCCCTGCCTGCTGCTAAGCAGCCATCTCCAAGCAGTGAGGAGAAATCAGAACCCGCCAACTCATCTCCCAGTGTGCCACAAGCTTTGCTGCAATCAGATTGCATCTCCCCAGCACAGCTGCCTGAGTTACAGGTAGCACAAGAGAGTGGCAGGGAAGAAAATCTGTCCCTGGGAGAAAAAATGTAGAGAAGTGATCTTCTTGGCACCAGCCTGAGCAGGAGGGTGTCTCGGTCCGGAGAGGGAAAGAGCCTCAGTGCTTTTGAATATTCCCCCTGCTGTGAAATGAGAGGCATGAACCAGGCCAAAACATCAACAGCTGGAGTATTGATTACATAAATAAAGTGGACGGATCAGAAGGGGAGAGAGAGAGAATAGAGAGAAGAGAGAGAGAAGAGGAAAGGAATTATATTACCACGCCCCCCACCCCCCCCCAAGGCAGTTTGAGTCTGTGGAGGAAAGGTGCTGCAGGAGATGTTGGCTCTGTAGAGAAAGGCTGCTGAAGAGGTGTGGTCCTCTGGGCAGCCTCTTCAGCTCCAGGAGTTACAGCAGGCAGAACTTAGGACATGGAGAGAGGGTTGGGTCTGCTTCTTCCAGGCTCCACGGCCTCTTTTCTCCAGAGCAGCATTGTCCCAGGCTTCTCCTTCTCTCCTGCTTTCCTTCTCAGCAGCATTGTCCTTCTCCTGTGTCTTCCTTCATCTGTGTTTTCAGTTCTGTTTTCCTCCTGCCAAGCCAGTAGTTGCTCAGGTCTTTTATACAGTTTTTAGTCCTTAGCTATGTGTCCAACTATTGTCCCTCAGGAAATCAGGGGCCAGGAAATCCTCCTTAGGTAAGTATCCAGGTATCGTTCCCCAGGAGATCTTTCTGTGTATCCCTGTGTGTTTGGGCATGGGTCTGGATGGAGAGGGGGGGGGTCTCTGCCTTCTCTTTCTCCATCTACCTGCCCCCACACTCATTACACATCAGGAACAGAGAGGGACCTGGGGGTACTGATTGACAGCCACCTAAACATGAGCCAGCAGTGTGCCCAGGGGGCCAAGAAGGTCAATGGCATCCTGGCCTGCATCAGGAACAGTGTGGCCAGCAGGAGCAGGGAAGTCCTTGTGCCCTGTGCTCAGCACTGGTTAGGCCACACCTTGAGTCCTGTGTCCAGTTCTGGGCTCTTCAGTTTAAGAAGGACATTGAGAGACTTGAATGTGTCCAGAGAAGGGCAATGAGGCTGGGGAGAGGCCTTGAGTACAGCCCTGTGAGGAGAGGCTGAGGGAGCTGGGGTTGCTTAGCCTGGAGAAGAGGAGGCTCAGGGGTGACCTCATTGCTCTCTACAACTACCTGAAAGGTGGTTGTAGCCAGGAAGGGGTTGGTCTCTTCTCCCAGGTAACCTGCATCAGAACAAGAGGACACAGTCTCAAGCTGTGCCAGGGGAGGTTTAGGCTGGAGGTGAGGAGAAAGTTCTTCACTGAGCGAGTCGTTCGTCATTGGGATGTGCTGCCCAGGGAGGTGGTGGAGTCCCCATCCCTGGAGGTGTTCAAGAGGGGATTGGATGTGGCACTTGGTGCCATGGTCTAGTCATGAGGTCTGTGGTGACAGGTTGGATTTGATGATCCCCAAGGTCTCTTCCAACCTTAGTTGTAGTGTGATACTGTGATACTGTGACACAGGTGGTGAACCCCTTGTCTCACCCTTCCCAAGGTACTTGATGAGTGGAGATTATCTTGTCTTATGAATATTCCCAAAGGTGCCCTGGGTCCATTGTTGTCAGGCCAGCTGTGGTCCAGTGAGCAATGTTATCTTTGCACCTTCCAAGAGTCCTTCCAGTGGCTCTGCCCAACACACATCAGCTATTGTCTGGGCAAGCAGCAAGTGATTTTATCTTTGTTGAGTCACACCAGGAGAGACAAGCTTTTAGTCTCTCACAGATGGGTAATGAGAGCCCTCCTGAAGAGGCAGTGGGTTGGGTGGGCATTCCCAGAGCAGTGCTGCTGCAGTTCAGCCACCTCTCACCATCTGAAGGGCGTCACAGCAATCCCTGTCAGTGTCTGATGGAAAACAAACAAACACATCACATGAGCTGCACACAGGAGTTCCTCATTGGCCTGTGCCGGGAAAGCAGCCAAGCAAGGACCTCTGCAGCATCACAGAGATGTGTTGGACACAGCAATGAGCAGTGGGAAGGGTTTCTTCAGCTCTGCTCTGCTGCCAGCCTGAGCACACCAGCACTGCTAATGAAGCATCCTCCCCTCTAGCTGGGGCTGAGACTGCAGGTGTGTGTGCAGCTCCAGTCAGGGCAGGAAGGAGAAGGCATTTATGCAGTCATAGAATCACTAAGGATGGAAAAGAGCTCTAAGAACATCAAGCCCAACAGACTAGAGGATAAGGTGTTAGAAAGCAGCCCTGAGGAAAAGAACCTGCAAGGTCCTGCACCTGGATTGGGGCACTTTCTACTATCAATCCAGGCTGGGGCTGATGAGCTTGAGAGCAGCCCTGCAGAGAAGGACTTGGGGGTGCTGGTGGGGGAGAAGCTGGACAGGAGCCAGCAATGGGCACTGGCAGCACAGAAGGCCAAGGGCAGCCTGGGCTGCATCCAAAGCAGTGTGGCCAGAGCTGGAGAGAGGGCAGTGTGAGCTTGTAGCACATAAGACAAATCACATCCCAGATTGTCCCCACAGCAGAGGTGCTCCAGCCCTCTCATCATTGGTGACAACATCAATAGCTGAGGGGAGAGCAGCTGCTGTTGTTTGCCTGGGCCTGAGCACAGCCTTCGGCACTGCCCCGCACCACATCCTGGTCTCCAGGCTGGTGACACATGGGTGTGATGGGTGACCACTGGATGGATAAGGAACTGGCTTGATGGCTGCACCCAAAGAGTGGCTGTCCATGGGTCCATGGCCCAGTGGACGCCAGGGACAAGCAGAGTCCCTCAGGCATCAGTCCTGGGCCCAGGCTTGTTCAACATCTCTGTGGGTGCCATGGACAGTGGCACTGAGTGCACCCTCAGCAAGGTTGCTGATGACACCAAGCTGTGTGGTGCAGCAGACAGGCTGGAGGGAAGGGAGGCCATCCAGAGGGAGCTGGACAGGCTGGAGAGGTGGGCACAAGCCAACCTCAGGAGGTTCAACAAGAGCAAGGGCAGGGTCCTGCAGCTGGGTGGAGGCAATCCCAGGCACAAATCCAGGCTGGGCAGTGACTGGCTGGAAAGCAGCCCTGAGGAGAGAGACTTGGGGGTGCTGGGGGAGGAGAAGCTCACCAGGAGCTCTCAGTGTGCACTTGCAGCCCACAAAGCCAATCAGATCCTGGGCTGCATCAGGAGAAGTGTGGCCAGCAGGGCAAGGGAGGTGATCCTCCCCCTTCTACTCAGCTCTGCTGAGACCCCACCTGGAGTACTGCCTCCAGTTCTGGAGCCCCTATTGCAAGAGGGATGTGGAGGTGCTGGAAGGTGTCCAGAGCAGGGCCAGGAGGATGAGCAGAGGGCTGGAGCACCTCTCCTGTGAGGACAGGCTGAAGGAGTTGGGGCTGTTCAGTCTGGAGAAGAGAAGGCTCCCAGGTGACCTCATTGTGGCCTTCCAGGATCTGAAGGGGGCTCCAGGAAGGCTGGGGAGGGACTGCTCAGGATCTCAGGCAGTGATAGGACTAGGGGGAATGGAATGAAGCGGGAGGTGGGGAGATTGAGGCTGGAGGTGAGGAGGAAGTTCTTCCCCATGAGAGTGGTGAAGCCCAGGGAGGTGGTTGGGGCCCTGTCCCTGGAGGTGTTTAAGCCCAGGCTGGCTGAGGCTGTGGCCAGGCTGATCTAGTGTGGGGTGTCCCTGGCCATGGCAGGGGGGTTGGAACTAGATGATCCTTGTGGTCCCTTCCCACCCTGAGTGATACTATGATCTTCATGGCCTCCTTTGGACCCTGTCCAGCAGCTCCACATTCCTCTTGTGTTATGGGTCCCCATATCTGGACACAGTAGTCCAGGTGAGCTCTCACCAAGCAGAGCAGAGGGGCAGGATCCCCTCTGGCCACACAGAGCTGGTGGTTCTACTGGATTCTCTTTGCCTAAAGCAGTGCTCAGCACCTCCTCCTCCTCCTCTAATAAGCACTGCTGTCAGTGGTGACAGGAAGGCAGATGTGCAGCAGATGAAGCTGTCCAGCAGAGTGCTGGTGACAGCACTGCAGATGCTCATAGAGGCAATCAATTTATAGCAAGAGTGCTGAGCCAAGGAGCAGACCTGCCAATCTCCAAGCCCAGCTTTGGAGGCTGCACCTCCTGATGCCTTTAATCCTCCTTCTCTCTGTCACGTTGAGCTATAAATGCCTCCTCTTGTCAGGCTGAGGGTTGCCTGGCACAAGCAGCAAGTTTCATGCTGATTTCCTGCAAGGATCCCCTGAGTGGCCTTTCACACCAAATCTACATTAGGCAGCCCACCACTTCCCTCAAAACTATCATAGAATCAGTATTGTAAAGGTTGGAAAAGCCTCCCAGGATCATCCAGTGCAGCCAGCATCCCAACCCCACCATGGCCACCAAACCATGGCCCCAAGTGCCATGGCCACAGCTTCCCTGCACACCTCCAGGGATGGGGACTCCACCACCTCCCTGGGCAGCCTGTGCCAATCCCTGACCACTCCTGCAGCAAAGACATTTTGCCTCATCTCCAACCTCACCCTCCCCTGGCCCAAGTTCCTCCTGTTCTGTCTCCTGATACCAGGGAGAAGAGCCAAACCCACACCTCACAACAACAGGTACCCTAGAATGGTTTGGGTTGGGAGAGACCTTAAAGACCATCTAGTCCCAAGCCCCCTGCCATGGACAAGGACAGTTCCCACTAGCCCAGGTTGCCCCAGGCCTCATTCAACCTCTTTTCTGTTTTTGTTTTTCAGTACAGCTGTAGATACATGTCTGGGTACTGCATATTCAGAGCTTGAAGGTGTCCAGAGAAGGGCAACAAAGCTGGGGAGGGGTCTGGAGCACAGCCCTGTGAGGAGAGGCTGAGGGAGCTGGGGTTGCTTAGCCTGGAGAAGAGGAGGCTCAGGGGAGACCTTCTTGCTCTCTCCAACTCCCTGAAGGGAGGTTGTAGCCAGGTGGGGGTTGGTCTCTCCTCCCAGGCACCCAGCACCAGAACAAGAGGACACAGTCTCAAGCTGTGCCAGGGGAGGTTTAGGCTGGAGGTGAGGAGAAAGTTCTTCCCAGCAAGAGAGATTGGCCCTGGGGATGTGCTGCCCAGGGAGGTGGTGGAGTCACCATCACTGGAGGTGTTCAAGAGGGGATTGGATGTGGCACTTAGAGCCATGGTTTAGTTGATTAGGAAGTGTTGGGTGACAGGTTGGACTTGATGATCTCCAAGGTCTCTTCCAACCTGGTGAATTCAATCCAATTCAATCCAATTCAATCCAATTCAATCCAATCCAATTTAATCCAATTCAATCCAATTCAATCCAATCCAATCCAATCCAATCCAATTCAATCCAATCCAATTCAATTCAATCCAATTCAATCCAATCCAATTCAATTCAATCCAATCCATTTCAATTCAATCCAATTCAATCCAATTCAATTCAATCCAATCCAATTTAATCCAGTTCAATCCAATTCAATTCAATTCAATTCAATCCATTCCAATTTAATCCAATCCAATTAAATCCAATTCAATCCAATCCAATCCAATCCAATTCAATTCAATTCAATTCAATCCAATTCATTTCAATTCAATCCAATTCAATCCAATTCAATTCAGTTCGGTTCACTTCAATTCAATTCAATCCAATTCAGTCCAATCCTATTCTATTCTATTCTATTCTATTCTATTCTATTCTATTCTATTCTATTCTATTCTATTCTATTCTATTCTGTTCTATTCTATTCTGTTCTCTTACAGCCATTGCTGAGGCTGAAGGCTGGTTGTCTGTTTGGATGCTGCTCTGGGGTCAGACACAGTGTGTGGCTCTACCGTGGCTGCCCTCTGACAATGTCACCTTCATGACATCAGAGATTGCTTTGCCTTTTGTGGTACCTTACTCTGAGTCCCAAGCACCAGAAGGACAGAAGTGCCTGGTTTGCACATCACCAGCTATTAGGCCATGTCTGGTTGCATCACATCAGCTGGCATCATGGAAACCAATGGAAGAAGATGCAGAGTGACACCGGTGCCAAGTTGCATCAGGTCCTGAAGGAGCTGGCAGCTTTGACACCAGCAGCAGAACCATCACGCCTGCAGTCCTTCAGGATGCAGCAGGGCTGCCCACCAACTGCATTCACATTGCATGTGGTAGCATTTCCACCCACAGCACAGCAAATGCTGCCATTGCCATACTCTCCTGGTGCTGCTCTAGCTGATGAAATGCCTGGGTTTGCTCTCTGCTATTCAGAGATTCATAGAAGGGACCTTAAAGGTCATCCAGTTCCATGGGCAGGGACCCCTCCCACCAGACCAGCTTCCTCAAGGCCTCATCCAATCTGACCTTGAACACCTCTAAGGAGGAGGCAGCCACAGCCTCCCTGGGCAACCTGTGCCAGTGTCTCCCCACCCCCACTCTCAAGAACCTCTTCCTCATCTCCAGTCTCAGTCTCCCCTCTCAAAGCTCAAAGCCATTGTTCCTCATCCTGTCCCTCCCAGCCCTTGTCCAAAGTCCCTCCCCAGCTCTCCTGGAGCCCCTTCAGGTACTGGGAGGCTGCTCTCAGGTCTCCCTGGAACCTTCTCTTCTCCAGGCTGAACAGCCCCAACTCTCCCAGCCTGGCCCCACATCATCTCTGTGGCCTCCTCTGGACCTTCTCCAGCAGCTCCAGGTCCTTCTTGTGCTGGGGGCCCCAGAACTGGTGGCAGTGCTGCAGGTGGGGTCTGAGCAGAGCAGAGGGGCAGAATCCCCTCCCTGTGCTGCTGCTCTCCCTGCTCTGGCTGCAGCTCAGCACACAGCTGGCTCTGGGCTGCCAGGGACCAGTGCTGGCTCCTGGGGACTCCCCAGGCCCCCCCAAAGCCTTCTCCTCAGGCCAGCTCTGCAGTCACTCCCTGCCCAGCCTGCATTTGTGCTTGGGATTGCTCAGAGTCCTTCCTCAAAGGCACGAGGGCTGACCTAGGCAAAGCACAGAGCAGCAGGTACCTCACCTCCTGGGAGATGGATGAAAAGCTAGAGCCTGCCTCAACAGCCCCTCCAAACCCAACAGCAACCTTTCTATTGATTCAGACAGGAAATTGATCAAGGTCTCCATGCCTCAGCAAACATTCTTCCTGTAGCACTGCTTTGCCATGGGCAGGACAAACACACACAGGCCTTTGGCAGGCTGGGGATCCAAAAAGAAAGCAGAGCAAATTTCCTGTAACTGAGCAGACAGACTGCAAGGCAGAGACAGCACTTAAGAGCTGTAGCAAATGCTAGTAAGTATGGTTGGGCTCTCAGAGGTTCCTTCATTTTCCACCCACACAGGGGTTTTACACTGAGGAAGGAGCAAGCCTGATGTGGGCAGCAGGTCCCTGGCTTGTGCCTATTCCCCTCCCAGAAGCAGAGTATGCTTGGGAAAGATCTCCCAGGTCATGCCCAGCCATCACCCCAACACCACCATGGCCACTAATCCGTGACCCCCAAGTGCCATGGCCACAGGTTTCTTGCAACTAAAACCCTCTCAGTCTCAGCTGGAAGTGGGCAATGTGTGAGGGTGTCTGGAAACAGGCTGAGGAAGGCTGAGTCATGGAATCAGAGGACTGTTGGAAAAGGCCTTGAAGATCACTGAGTCCAAGCAGCAACCCAACCCCACCATGGCCACCAAACCCTGGCCCCAACTGCCATGGCTACAGGTTTCTTGAGCACCTCCAGGGTTGGGGACTCCACCACCTCCCTGGGCAGCCTGTGCCAACCCCTGACCACTCCTGCAGCAAAGACATTTTCCCTCATCTCCAACCTAACCCTCCCCTGGCATCTCCTGAGGCCACTTTGTGTCTTCATAGCTACAGCTGGCAGAGAAGACCTGGTGCCCAGACATCACAGAGCCCATTGGGCACTGGTCCCCTCCTCACCCAGCTTCTGGAGGAGAAAATATCTCTGGGACCATTGGAGCTTCCCTGATCCTGGTTTCTAAACTAATCATTTCATAGCCACATCATTGTAGGAGATAGAGAGAAGCCCAGCTGGCTTTCCCTGCAGGAATTTGAATCATGGAACTGTCAGGGCTGGAAGGGACCTCAAGGATCAGCCAGTCCCAACCCCCCTGCCATGGCCAGGGACACCTCACACTACAGCAGGTTGCTCACAGCCACCTCCAGCCTGGCTGCAAACACCTCCAGGCAGGAGGCTTCCACCACCTCCCTGGGCAACCTGTGCCAGGCTCTCACCACCCTCATGGGCAACAACTTCTTCCTAACATCCAATCTCAATCTCCCCACTTCTAGTTTTGCTCCATCCCCCCCAGTCCTATCACTCCCTGACACCCTCAGAAGTCCCTCCCCAGCTTTCTTGAAGCCCCCTGCAGATACTGGAAGGCAACAATTAGGTCACCTCAGAGCCTTCTCCTCTCCAGACTGCTCAGCCCCAACTCCTCAGTCTGTCCTCACAGCAGAGCAGCTCCAGCCCTCTACTCATCCTCGTGGTCCTTCTCTGGACACCTTCCAGCACCTCCAGATCCTTCCTGGCACAGAGGCTCCAGAGCTGGCCCCAGAGCTGCAGCTGTGGTCTCAGCAGAGTGGAGCAGAGGGGCAGAATCCCCTCCCTGGCCCTGCTGGCCACACTTCTCTTGCTGCAGCCCAGGCTCTGCTTGGCTCTCTGGGCTGCAAGTGCTCACTGCTGGCTCCTGCTGAGCTTCTCCTCCCCCAGCTCCCCCAAGGCCTTTTCTCCAGGGCTGCTCTCCAGCCAGTCCCTGCCCAGCCTGTATCAGTGCTGGGATTGCCCTGCCCCAGCTGCAGGACCTTGCATCCACAGCTGCAGCTTCTCTCAGTGACTGCCAGCAGCCTGATTCCATGGCACATGGTTTAGTGGCAGTGGTGGTGCTGTGTTGATGGTTGGACTCTGTGATCTCAGAGGGCTTTTCCAACCCAAACCTGACCCTGTGAGCCTGCAGTGGCTTGCCAGGGCTCTGCCTGCACAGCAGATTGTCTTCATGAAGCTGGAAACCCTTGTGCCACGATAGTAAGCACATGCCCTGCTTGCACAGCTGATGGATAACTTCAGTTACAAACAGAAGCTGAGTCCAAAGGAGGGGGCTGCAGCCTGACAGAGGAAAGCAAGCTGAAAAGGTGCAGCCTCAGCACTGCCTGTGTCCCTCAGGTGCCACCTGCCCCCTGCAGCACGCAGCAGCAGCACAGGGAAGGCTTCAGCTGGCCCAGGGATTCTGCCCCCCACAATACATCCCTTGATGGTTTTCTTCCATGCTGCTTCTCCTCCTCCTCCTCTCACATCATCATGTGTGCATCAGAAACTTTTCCCTTCCCAAGTGTGACTGTTTCAGGGTGAAAGAAGAAGGCCAGGTGTCCCCAGAGGGGCAGGGGTGCAGTGAGCTGGAAGTGCTTGGCAGGAGAGGCATTCTCCAGCTCACCTCATTCCCTGTGAACTGGTAGTAACCTCCTCCCTGGCCTTGTGTCCATCACAGAGCAGTGCTTCACAGGAGGAGCTGTGTTTGCCACCTCCCTGGCCTTGTGTCCATCACAGAGCAGTGCTTCACAGGAGGAGCTGTGTTTGCCACCTCCCTGGCCTTGTGTCCATCACAGAGCAGTGCTTCACAGGAGGAGCTGTGTTTGCCACCTCCCTGGCCTTGTGTCCATCGCAGAGCAGTGCTTCACAGGAGGACCTGTGTTTACCACTCCTCTGCACAGCAGATCTTGCTCTGCCTTGCCACTCATTTTGCTCTGCATCTCCCCTCTCTGCCTGCCAAGAGCAAAGTAGAAGCAAACTCATCTCCTGGTGGCCTAAAGGCTCTGACAGCTCCACTCCTCAGCCCAAACCTCAGGGGATCCTAGAACAGGTTGGGTTGGAAAGGATATTAAAGACCCTCCACTTCCAAGCCCCTGCCATGGGCAGGGACCCCTCCCACCAGCACAGGTTGCCTCATCCAGCCTGGCCCTCAACACCTCCAGGGAGACGACATCCACAGCCTCCCTGAGCAACCTGTGCCAGTCTCTCCCCACTCCCACTCTCAAGGATTCCTTCCTCATCTCCACTCTCACTCTCCCCTCTCCCAGCTCAAAGCCATTGTTTCTCATCCTGGCACTCCCAGCCCTTGGCCAAAGTCCCTCCCCAGCTCTCCTGGAGCCCCTTCAGGTCCTGCCAATTCTATGATTCTATGATTCTCCAGGCTCCTCTCAAGGGCAGGCTGCACAGACCACATTTCTGAGACCAGTACTGCCCAGTGAGAGTTTGCCCCCTGCATGGCAACCCCAAGAAAGGGCTGTCTGACAAATCAGACATTTCCTGTGAAGTGAACACATTCCCAGCTTCCCCTCTCCATCCTTCAGATTGCTCTTCATGGTGTGCACAGGAGCAGTGTGTGCAGCTGCAGCCAAGCCAAGGGATCCACTGGACAATGAATCCAGCAGTTCACTGGGAGACAGAGACTCCAAGTGCAAAGTGATTCACCTCAGGAGCTGTTTCTAAGTGAAAATGTAGAGACTGCTAACCTCCTAGAACCACCAGGGTGGCAGATCCTGCCTGACAGGCCTGGTGTTCATTTTGCTCACTGCAGAAGTTACTGATGGGTTTAAGGCAGAGCACTGCAGACAATCTGCTGAGCAGCTGCATTTCCACACCCAGAGCTGGGCTGGGGGCTAGGTCCCCTCACCCTGCTGTGGCAACCCTGAGGGGAGGCACTCAGGATCTTGTCACAGAATGTGAGAGGTTGGAAGGGACCTCCAGAGATCATCCTGTCCAACCCCCCTGCCAGAGCAGCATCACCCAGGGCAGGGCACACAGGAACACATCCAGGGGGGGTTTGAATATCTCCAGGGAAGACTCCACAAGCTCTCTGGGCAGCCTGCTCCAGGCCTCCAGCACCCTCACAACAAAGAAGTTTCTCCTCCTGTTGAGCTGAAACCTTCTCTGTTCCAGTTTCTCTCCATTGTTCCTTCTCTTATTGCTGTTCACCCCCCAAAAGAGCTTGGCCTCCTCCACTTGACCCCCACCCCTCAGCTATTGATAGACATTGATCAGATCCCTCTCAGCCTTCTCTTCTCCAGGCTAAACAGCCCCAGGGCTCTCAGTCTCTCTTCACAGGGCAGATGCTCAAGTCCCCAGATCATCCTCCTGGCTATCCCTTGGCCGCTCTCCAGCAGGTCTCTGTCTCTCTTGAACTGGGGAGCCCAGCACTGGACACAGGATTGCAGCTGTGGTCTCAGCAGGGCAGAGCAGAGGGGGAGCAGAACCTCCCCAGCCCTGCTGGCCACACTTTCCTTGCTGCACCCCAGGATGCCATTGGCTCTCTTGGCCCCCAGGGCACATTGCTGTCCCATGCAGAACTTGCTGCCCACCAGCACTCCAAGGCCTTTCTCCATGGAGCTGCTCTCCAGCAGGGCAGCCTCTGACCTGTCCTGGTGCCTGCTGCTGTTCCTCCCCAGATGCAGGACCCTGCCCTCATCCTTGTTGACCTTCATGAGGATCATAGAACCAACCAGGTTGGAAAAGACCTCAGAGATCATCAAGTCCAACCTATTACCTAATACCCAACACCTGAGGACTACTAAACCATGGCTCCAAGTGCCACATCCAATCCCCTCTTGAACACCTTCAGGGATGGGGACTCCACCACCTCCCTGGGCAGCACATCCCAATGGCCAAGCTCTCTGTCTGGGAAGAACTTTCTCCTCACCTCCAGCCTAAAGGAGGTTTGCCTGCACCCAGCTCTCAGCCTGCTCAGCTCTCACTGGATGGAGTCGTTAGTCCCTGAAAGGAAAAAGTCAATCAGAACCATTTCTTGAAGGTTGGAAAAGATCACTGAGTCCAACTATCACCCAACTTTGCCAAGGCTGGTGCTAAGCCATGTCCCTCAGCACCACACAAGTGGTCACTAATGCTGTGTGCCTGAGTGCCTCAGGGGGATTGCACCTAAGTGGACATAGAATACATAGAATAAACCAGGTTGGAAGAGACCTTCAAGATCATTGTGTCCAACCCATCAACCAATCCAACACCACCTAATCAACTAACCCATGGCACCAAGCACCCCATCAAGTCTCCTCCTGAACACCTCCAGGGATGGTGACTCCACCACCTCCCTGGGCAGCACACTCCAATGGGCAATCACTCTCTCTGTGTAGAACTTCTTCCTAACATCCAACCTAAACCTCCCCTGGCACAGCCTGAGACTGTGTCCTCTTGTTCTGGTACTGGCTGCCTGGGAGAGGAGACCAACCTCTGCCTGTCTACAACCTCCCTTCAGGGAGTTGTAGAGAGCAAGAAGGTCTCCCCTGAGCCTCCTCTTCTGCAGGCTAAGCAACCCCAGCTCCCTCAGCCTCTCCTCACAGGGCTGTGCTCCAAACCCCTCCCCAGCATTGTTGCCCTTCTCTGGACACCTTCCAGCAAGTCAACTTCCTTCCTAAACTGAGGAGCCCAGAACTGGGGCCATGGAGAGCCTCTGGCATGTTAAAGGACATAGAAGGAAGGAAAGCACATCAACAGGGACTCCTGCCATCACTTTGTCCTCACCATGGGGGCAACAGATGGAGAGAGGTGGGTTTGCCCCTCTGCTCTGCTGGGAACTGACCTGGAGCACTGAGTCCAGCTATGGAGCCCCCAACACAAAAAGGACCTGGAGCTGCTGGAGTGGGTGCAGCAGAGGACACAAGGATGATCAGAAGGCTGGAGAAGCTCCCTGTGGGGACAGGCTGGGAGAGTTGGGGCTGTTCAACCAGGAGAGGAGAAGGCTCCAGGGAGACATCAGAGCTGCATTTGAATATCTGAAGGGGACCTACAGGAAGCTCCATCCACTTCATTCTGTTAATAAATAGCCTGGCTTTTGGTATTTGGCCTTGTTTGTGCCCTCCATTTCACAGCATGGGAATATTCAGAACAGAACTGAGTCTCTCTCCCCCTCTGGACCAAGACCATGACCATGAAGCACATGAAAGCCTCTTAATGCCCCTGCTTTCCAGGCCTGCTTCCAGGTGGGAGCTGCAGGGGTTTGCATAGCTGTGGGAGCCTGGAGCCAGCTCTGGAGCCCCTGTGGGGAGACCTCACCTGCAGTGCTGTATCCAGCTGTGGTGTTCCCAGCACAAGAAGCACAGAGAGCTGTTGGAGCAGGTCCAGAGAAGGCCATCAGGATGATCAGAGGGCTGCAGAACCTCCCCTGTGGGGACAGGCTGGGAGAGTTGGGGCTGTTCAGCCTGGAGAAGAGAAGGCTCTAGGGAGACCTCTGAGCTGCATTTCAATATCTGCAGGGGAGCTGCAGGCAGCTGGGGAGGGACTGTTCAGAAGGGGCTGTGGGGATAGGACAAGGGACAAGGGTTTGAAAGTGGAGCAGGGCAGAGGTAGGTTGGCCATCAGGAGGAAGCTCTGCACAGGGAGGATGGTGAGACACTGGCACAGACTGCCCAGGGCTGCAGTGGAGGCTCCATCCCTGGAGACATTCAAGGTCAAACTTAATGAGACCCTAAGCAACCTGCTCTAGTTGGAGGTGTCCCTGCTGCCTGCAGGGGAGTTGGACAAGGTGACCTTTGAAGGTGCCTCCCATCCTGAAGCCTTCTGTGATTTTGTAATGAGAGGAACACACCACCACCCTTCCCTGGTCCCTGGAGGTCTGTGTGATCAGGATGGAAAGAAGCCAAGCAGCATTTCAGGGTGTTTATTTTTAGCTTCTGATGTGATCAGCTCAGCCACCAAGGTCTGTGTCCATGGAGGCTCAGAGCCCATCTCTGTGTCCATGGAGACCAAGAGCCCTGCTCCACCAGCCACTCCCAGCCATCCCAATGTCAAAGCTAACTGCACAAAGGGCATCCAGTGTTGAGGGAGCCCCAGCGTGGCTGACTCTGGGGAGGAGCAGGGGAGCAAGGCAGGGAAAGAAGATTAAAAGCTACCTGCACATGAGTTTGCCCTCTCATTTTGGCTTCTGGGCTACTCCCTGCTTACTCCCCACCCCTGCATCTCAGCCCACCTTGAGCTGATGGAGGTTTATTCTCACTTCTGAAACAGAGAATGCTTCAGCCCACTTGCTCTAATGAATGAGCTGTCCTGCACATCTTCTGGTTTGAACTTCACTCAGCCCTGCCAAAGCAAATTCTTTGACCCAGTTTCTAAGAATAAACTCCCTCCTGAGTGTTGAATGCAGCCACACCACTCCACATGGCCCAGCCTGCTGAAACTCCAGCACAGGAGCTTCCACCTCAGCAGGAGGAGGAACTTCTGCACTGTGAGGTTCACAGAGGCCTGGAGCAGGCTGCCCAGAGAGGTTGTGGAGCCTCCTTCCCTGGAGCCTTTCCAGCCCCACCTGGATGTGTTCCTGTGTGACCTGTGCTGGATTCTCTGCTCCTGCTCTGGCAGGGGGGTTGGATTAAATAGACTCCTGAGGTCACTACCAACCCCTAACATCCTGGGGCCCTGTAATCTGGAGGTTTATAGCAGGAATGCAAATGAATCATAGAATCACCAAGGTTGGAAAAGACCTCAAAGATCATCAAGTCCAACCTGCCACCCAACACCTCCTGACTAATCGGCCATGGCACCAAGTGCCACATCCAATCCCCTCTTGAACACCTCCAGGGGTGGGGACTCCACCACCTCCCTGGGCAGCACATTCCAATGGCTAACGACTCTCTCAGTGAAGAACTTTCTCCTCACCTCCAGCCTAAACCTCCCCTGGCACAGCTTGAGACTACTCTCCCTCAGATTCAAACCATTCCCCTTGGTCTGGCTCCAGACACCCTCAGCAAAAGTCTCTCTGCAGCTTTCCTGTAGGATCTCTTCAGCCACTTTGAAGGTCCCCCTGGAGCCTTTTCCCCTCCAGGCTGCACACCCCCAGCTCCCTCAGCCTGTGCTCACAGCAGAGCTGCTCCTGCCCTTGGATCACCCTTGTGGCCTCCTCTGTACTCCAGCAGCTCTGTGTCCTGCTGGGGACAGCAGAGCTGGAGGCAGAATTGAAGGTGAGGTCTGGGCAGAGCAGAGCCAAGGGGCAGAATTCCCTCTCCAGTCCTGCTGCCCACACTTCTCTGGCTGCAGCCCAGAACCTCATCTTTGTAAGACAAAATGATAAGACAGCAGGCCTCAGGCTCTGAGTTGATAACAACACACAAAGAATCATAGAATCAATAAGGTTGGAAAAGACCTCAGAGATCATCAAGTCCAACCTGTCACCCAACCCCTCCTGATCAACTAAACCATGGCTCCAAGGGCCACATCCAATCCCCTCTTGAACACCTCCAGGGATGGGGACTCCACCACCTCCCTGGGCAGCACATTCCAATGGCCAATCTCTCTTGCTGGGAAGAACTTTCTCCTCACCTCCAGCCTAAACCTCCCCTGGCACAGCTTGAGTCTGTGTCCTCTTGTTCTGGTGCTGGGTGCCTGGGAGAAGAGACCTTGAAGCATCAAGGCTGTTCTGAAGCTCTGAGTTTGGTGCTTCTGTGGCTTGGTGACAAGGGAAGGAACAGCACAAAGATCAGGTGAGAGCAGAATTGGGGTGGGGTGGGGGGAAGAGAATAACCTCACTGGGGGAAAAATGCCAGCATTCAATAATGCATGAAGCAGAGAGGTGCTTGGGGCTTTACAGCAAATAAAAAAGAGCTGGAATGCTTTGGGGTTTTAGCTCTTAGAGTGACAAATTGCTGCCAGGGAAAAGACAGGAGTTTGTGCTGCCTGGTAACAAACACTCTCTGCAAAAAAACAGGTCTCTGGTTTCACAGAATCAAAGCAGGGGTTGGGTTGGGTTGGGTTGGAAGGGAGCTTAAGGCCAGACTGGATGAGGCTGTGGCAAGCCTGATCTGGTGTGGGGTGTCCCTGCCCATGGCAGGGGGGTTGGATCTAGATGATCCTTGTGGTCCCTTCCAACCCTGACTGATACTATGGTACTATGAAGTTCAATAAGAGCAAGGGCAGGGTCCTGCAGCTGGGTGGAGGCAATCCCAGGCACAAATCCAGGCTGGGCAGGGACTGGCTGGAAAGCAGCCCTGAGGAGAGAGACTTGGGGGTGCTGGGGGAGGAGAAGCTCAACAGGAGCTCTCAGTGTGCACTTGCAGCCTGCAAAGCCAATCAGATCCTGGGCTGCAGCAGGAGAAGTGTGGCCAGCAGGGCAAGGGAGGTGATTCTCCCCCTCTGCTCAGCTCTGCTGAGACCCCACTTGGAGTACTGCCTCCAGTTCTGGAGCCCCTATTGCAAGAGGCATCTGGAGGTGCTGGAAGGTGTCCAGAGAAGGGCCATGAGGATGAGCAGAGGGCTGGAGCACCTCTCCTGTGAGGACAGACTGAAGGAGTTGGGGCTGTCCAGTCTGGAGAAGAGAAGGCTCCCAGGTGACCTCATTGTGGCCTTCCAGGATCTGAAGGGGGCTACAAGAAGGCTGGGGAGGGACTGCTCAGGATCTCAGGGAGTGATAGGACTAGGGAGAATGGAATGAAGCTGGAGGTGGGGAGATTGAGGCTGGAGGTGAGGAGGAAGTTCTTCCCCATGAGAGTGGTGAAGCCCTGGAATGGGTTGTCCAGGGAGGTGGTTGGGGCCCTGTCCCTGGAGGTGTTTAAGCCCAGGCTGGATGAGGCTGTGACCAGGCTGATGTAGTGTGGGGTGTCCCTGCCCATGGCAGGGGGGTTGGAGCTAGATGATCCTTGTGGTCCCTTCCAACCCTGACTGATACTATGAAATACTATGAAATTATCTAGTTCCAGGCCTGTGGTGGTTTGAGCCTTCACTGGGACTTAAGAGCTCAGATGGAGGCAAGGCTGAGAATCCCTCTCCTGCTCCCCTCTCCTCCTTCCCAATAGAGAGGTAAAGAAAGGGAAGGAGCAAATTCACCATGAAATAATTTGGAGTCAGCTTGCAAGTAGAGAGGGAAAGGATTTTCTTTAAACAATATATACACATGTAACACTAACAGGTAGGGTTCACAAGGGTGAGGAACAAGGATGGATGGGGAAAAGGTTTGAAATACAAAGCCAGTCATTTGCAGAGGGGTGGAGGCAGCAGGGAGGACCAGGTGGTGGAGAAGCAGGAAGCCAGCAGCAACTCTCTTTGGTCCCCACTAGGCAGAAGGAAGAGAGCAAAGGCTGCAGTGTCCTCCTTGCTGGACAGAGAGGGGGAGTGGAACAGAATCAATTCAGTGTCCCAGGGGGAAAAACCCCTGCAGGGAGGGCAATGCTCTCACAAGCCCTCCCCTCACTACTTCCAGGATAGGTGCAACCCATCACAAAGCCCTGGAGACATCCAGGGTCAAACTCAATGGGACCCTGAGCAACCTGGGCCGCTGGGAGGTATCATAGTATCATAGTATCACAGTATCATTCAGGGTTGGAAGGGAGCACAAGGATCATCTAGTTCCAACCCCCCTGCCATGGGCAGGGACACCCCACACTAGATCAGCCTGGCCACAGCCTCATCCAGCCTGGGCTTAAACACATCCAGGGACAAGGCCTCAACCACCTCCCTGGACAACCCATTCCAGGGCTTCACCACTCTCATGGGGAAGAACTTCCTCCTCACCTCCAGCCTCAATCTCCCCACCTCCAGCTTCATTCCATTCCCCCTAGTCCTATCACTGCCTGAGATCCTGAGCAGTCCCTCCCCAGCCTTCCTGGAGCCCCCTTCAGATCCTGGAAGGCCACAATGAGGTCACCTCAGAGCCTTCTCTTCTCCAGACTGAACAGCCCCAACTCCTTCAGTCTGTCCTCACAGGAGAGGTGCTCCAGCCCTCTGCTCATCCTCCCGGCCCTGCTCTGGACACCTTCCAGCACCTCCACATCCCTCTTGCAATAGGGGCTCCAGAACTGGAGGCAGGACTCCAGGTGGGGTCTCAGCAGAGCTGAGCAGAGGGGGAGAATCACCTCCCTTGCCCTGCTGGCCACACTTCTCCTGATGCAGCCCAGGATCTGATTGGCTTTGCAGGCTGCAAGTGCACACTGAGAGCTCCTGTTGAGCTTCTCCTCCCCCAGCACCCCCAAGTCTCTCTCCTCAGGGCTGCTTTCCAGCCAGTCCCTGCCCAGCCTGGATTTGTGCCTGGGATTGCCTCGACCCAGCTGCAGGACCCTGCCCTTGCTCTTGTTGAACCTCCTGAGGTTGGCTTGTGCCCACCTCTCCAGCCTGTCCAGGTCCCTCTGGATGGATCCCTTCCCTCCAGCCTGTCTGCTGCACCACACAGCTTGGTGCCATCAGCAACCTTGCTGAGGGTGCACTCAATGCCACTGTCCATGGCACCCACAGAGATGTTGAACAAGCCTGGTCCCAGGACTGATCCCTGAGGGACTCTGCTTGTCCCTGGCCTCCACTGGGACATGGAGCCATGGACAGCCACTCTTTGGGTGCAGCCATCAAGCCAGTTCCTTATCCATCTAGTGGTCACCCATCACACCCATGTGTCACCAGCCTGGAGACCAGGATGTGGTGTGGGACAGTGTCGAAGGCTGTGCTCAGGCCCAGGCAAACAACAGCAGCTGCTCTCCCCCTCAGCTATTGATGTTGTCACCTGCTCAGGGAAGGCCACCAGGTTGGTCAGGCAGGACCTGCCCTTGACAAAGCCATGCTGACTGTTCCCAATCACCTCTTCACTATTCTTCTGAGCCAGTAGTGCCTCCAGGAGGATCTGCTCCATGATCTTTCCGGGCACAGAGGTGAGACTGACTGGCCTGGAGTTCCCTGGTTCCTCCTTCTTTCCCTTTTTGCAGATGGGGGCAATGTTTCCCCTTTTCCAGTCTGTGGGGACTGCCCCAGACTGCCAGGACTTTTGAAATATAATAGAGAGGGGTTTAGCAACCTCCTCTGCCAGTTCTCTCAGTACCTGTGGGTGTATCCCGTGGGGTCCCATGGACCTGAACACTTTCAGGTTCTTCAGGTGATCACCAACCTGATCTGCACTTACCATGGGCAGTTCTTCCTCCCTGTCCCTGGCATTGTCTTCCATAACATCAGGAGTGTGGCTAGAGGCCCTTGCAGTGAAGCCTGAGGTAAAGAAGTTATTAAGTACCTCAGCCTTTTCCTCATCACTTGTGACCATGTCACCAGTTTCCTTTCTGAGGGGGCCCACACCTTCCCTAGGCTTCTTCTTCCCATTCATATACCTGTAGAAGTTCTTAGTGTTCCCTTTAACCTCCCTGGCTAGATTCAATTCCAACTCTGCTTTGCCTTTCCTAACCAGGACTCTTGCTGCTCAGGCAGCTTCCTTATCTCCCCCCTCTTCTACCTGTCCTTCTCTCCACTGCCTGTAGAGTTTCTTTTGAAGTGCTAGTGTGTCCAGTAGCTCCTTGCCCATCCAGGCAGGCCTCCTAGCAGGTGTCCCTGCACAAGCCTGGGGGGTTGGAACTGGATGATCTTTAAAGTGTCTTCCAACCCAAACCATTCCAGAACTAGAACTTGCCCAGTGTGGATCAAGACAGCTGGAACCATTGCTTCACATGGCAAGGTTTGGTTAGGATGCTGAGAAGTTTTGCTTCCATGTTCTGTGCTGTCTGAATTTAGCTGAGAGTAACAGCAGCAGGGGATAGAAGAGCTCAGCAGAAGTCTGATGACTTCAGTCTGGAGAAGAGAAGGCTCCCAGGTGACCTCATTGTGGCCTTCCAGTATCTGCAGGGGGCTACAGGAAGGCTGGGGAGGGACTGCTCAGGATCTCAGGGAGTGATAGGACTAGGGGGAATGGAATGAAGCTGGAGGTGGGGAGATTGAGGCTGGAGGTGAGGAGGAAGTTCTTCCCCATGAGAGTGGTGAAGCCCTGGAATGGGTTGTCCAGGGAGGTGGTTGGGGCCCTGTCCCTGGAGGTGTTTAAGCCCAGGCTGGATGAGGCTGTGGCCAGGCTGATCTAGTGTGGGGTGTCCCTGGCCATGGCAGGGGGGTTGGAACTGGATGATCCTTGTGGTCCCTTCCAACCCTGACTGATACTGTGATACTATGACTTACAGTTCATAGAATCATAGAATCATAGAATGGGTTGGGTTGGAAGGGACCTTAAAGCTCATCCAGCTCTAACCCCCCTGCCATGGGCAGGGACACCTCCCACCAGCACAGGCTGCTCAAGGCCTCATCCAGCCTGGCCCTGAACACCTCCAGGCAGGAGGCAGCCACAGCCTCCCTGGACAACCTGTGCCAGTGTCTCCCCACCCCCACTCTCACAAAGTCCTTCCTCATTCCCAGTCTCAGTCTTCCCTCTTCCAGCTCCTCACCATGTACCAGACAGAGAAGAGCTCTCCTGGCACATGGACTGCAATGATGCTGCAGCTGAAGGTCTGCAGGTGCAGCAGAGGCTCCTGTAACATTGATATTTGACTTCCATCCAGAGTGTAAGGACTGTTCTGGCCACTGGTCTCTCCATGGCTTTCCATTGTTCATTTGGAAACAGCAGCACTGGTTTACAACCCTGTGTTGTCCCCCCTTGGGAAGCAGAGAGGAGTTTCTGCACAGCAGGACCCATCAGCAAGACCTCTACTGCAGGGCACAGCTTAGGCCATCCATTGAATTTCCTGTGCAGCCCTTCACCATCCCTGGAGGTGTTCAAGAAAGGTGTGGCCATGGCACCTGGGGACATGTCCAAGTGCTGGGTGCTGCACTTTGGCCACAACAACCCAGGCAGTGCTACAGGCTGGGGTCAGAGTGGCTGAGAGCAGCCAGGCAGAGAGGGACCTGGGGGTGCTAGTGGGCAGCAGCTGAACATGAGCCAGGGGGTGCCCAGGTGGGCAAGAAGGCCACCAGCAGCCTGGCCTGGAGCAGCAATGGTGTGGCCAGCAGGAGCAGGGAAGTCATTGTGCCCTGTGCTCAGCACTGCTGAGGCCACACCTTGAGTCCTGTGTCCAGTTCTGGGCTCCTCAGTTTAAGAAGGACATTGAGAGACTTGAAGGTGTCCAGAGAAGGGCAACAAAGCTGGGGAGGGGTCTGGAGCACAGCCCTGTGAGGAGAGGCTGAGGGAGCTGGGGTTGCTTAGCCTGGAGAAGAGGAGGCTCAGGGGAGACCTTCTTGCTCTCTCCAACTCCCTGAAGGGAGGTTGTAGCCAGGTGGGGGTTGGTCTCTTCTCCCAGGCACCCAGCACCAGAACAAGAGGACACAGTCTCAAGCTGTGCCAGGGGAGGTTTAGGCTGGGGGTGAGGAAGAAATTCTTCCCAGCAAGAGAGATTGGCCATTGGGATGTGCTGCCCAGGGAGGTGGTGGAGTCCCCATCCCTGGAGGTGTTCAAGAGGGGATTGGATGTGGCCCTTGGAGCCATGGTTTAGTTGATCAGGAGGTGTTGGGTGACAGGTTGGACTGATAAAAAGCTTCTGGGAAGATCAGGCAACTTGGATAACATGAGGACACCAAACACCAAACCTAGTCTCTTTGTTTTTGTAATTCAATCACTTTGAGGAAGAGGAATGTGAGGCTGGCAAGGTTTGCCTTGCAGGAAGTTGACAGAGTGGAGAGTCACAGAATCAGAGAATTGTCAGTGTTGGAAGGGACTTCAAGGATCAGCCAGTTCCAACCCCCTGCCATGGGCAGGAAGGCTGGAGCACCTCTCCTGTGAGGACAGACTGAGGGAGTTGGAGTTGTGCAGTCTGGAGAAGAGAAGACTTCAAGGAGACCTAATTGTGGCCTTCCAGGATCTGACGGGGGCTACAAGAAAGCTGGGGAGGGACTTTTGAGGGTGTCAGGGAGTGACAGGACTGGGGGGGATGGAGCAAAACTAGAAGTGGGGAGATTGAGACTGGATGTGAGGAAGAAGTTGTTCCCCATGAGGGTGGTGAGAGACTGGCACAGGTTGCCCAGGGAGGTGGTGGAAGCCTCCTGCCTGGAGGTGTTTGCAGCCAGGCTGGATGTGGCTGTGAGCAACCTGCTGTAGTGTGAGGTGTCCCTGGCCATGGCAGGGGGGTTGGAACTGGCTGAGCCTTGAGGACCCTTCCAGCACTGACAATTAGAATAAACCAAAAACAGGTTGGAAGAGACCTTCAAGATCATCGTGTCCAACCCATCAACCAATCCAACCCACCCAAACAGCTAACCCATGGCACCAAGCACCCCGTCAAGTCTCCTTCTGAACACCTTCAATGACGGCGACTCCACCACCTCCCCGGGCAACCCGTTCCATAGCGCAATCACTCTTTCTGTATAGAACTTCTTCCTAACATCCAACCTGAACCTCCCCTGGCGCAGCTTGAGACTGTGTCCTCTTGTTCTGGTACTGGGTGCCTGGGAGAAGAGACCATCATCAGCCTGTCTACAGCCTCCCTTCAGGTAGTTGTAGAGAGTGATAAGGTCACCCCTAAGTCTCCTCTTCTCCAGGCTAAGCAGCCCCAGCTCCCTCAGCCTCTCCTCACAGGGCTGTGTTCCAAACCCCTCACCAACTTTGTTGCTCTTCTCTGGACTCGTTCCAGCAAGTCAACATCCTTCCTAAACTGAGGGGCCCAGAACTGGACACAGTACTCGAGGTGTGGCCTAACCAGTGCAGTGTACAGGGGCAGAATGACCTCCCTGCTCCTGCTGGCCACACTCTTCCTGATGCAGGCCAGGATGCCATTGGCCCTCTTGGCTGCCTGGGCACACTGCAGGCTCATGTTAAGCCTACCATCAACCAGCACCCCCAGATCCCTCTCTGCCTGGCTGCTCTCTAGCCACTCTGACCCCAGCCTGTAGCACTGCATGGGGTTGTTGTGGCCAATGTGCAGAACCCGGCATTTGGATGTGTTAAATCTCATGCCGTTGGATTCTGCCCATCTGTCCAGCCTGTCCAGGTCCCTCTGCAGAGCCTCTCTACCCTCCAGCAGATCAACTCTTGCCCCCAGCTTGGTGTCGTCAGCAAATTTACTGATGATGGACTCAATGCCCTCATCCAGATCATCAATAAAGATGTTAAAGAGCACAGGGCCCAGCACTGATCCTTGGGGCACACCACTAGTGACTGGTTGCCAGCTGGCTGTGGCACCATTCACCACCACTCTCTGGGCTCAGCCTCCAGCCAGTTCCTAACCCATCGCAGTGTGCTCCCGTCCAAGCCATGGGCTGACAGCTTGGCCAGGAGTTTGCTATGGGGGACGGTGTCAAAGGCCTTGCTGAGGTCCAGGCAGACTACATCAACAGGCCTCCCCACATCCACCAGGCGGGTCACCTGATCATAGAAGGAGATCAGGTTGGTCAGGCAGGACCTGCCCTTCCTAAATCCATGCTGGCTAGGCCTGATCCCTTGGCCATCCTGTAAGTGTTGTGTTATTGAACTCAGGATGACCTGTTCCATGATCTTGCCTGGCACTGAGGTCAGGCTGACAGGCCTGTAATTCCCTGGCTCATCCAACCAGCCCTTCTTATGGATGGGCACCACCTTGGCCAGCTTCCAGTCCTCTGGGACCTCGCCAGTGAGCCAGGACTGCTGGAAAATTATGGAGAGTGGCTTGGCCAGCTCATCTGCCAGCTCTCTCAGCACCCTAGGATGAATCCCATCTGGTCCCATGGACTTGTGGGGATCCAAGCTGCTAAGGAGAGTTCCAACCACCGCCTCATGGAACATAGGGAAACTGTGCAGCTCCCTGGCTCCTTCTGCTAGCTCTGCAGGCCAGCTGTCAGGAAGACGTTCTGCCCTTCTAGTAAAAATTGAGGCAAAGAAGGTGTTAAGTATCTCTGCCTTTTCCTTATCCTTGGTTACAATGTTCCCCTCCGTATCCACCAAGGAGTGGAGGTTTTCCTTCCCCTTCCTCTTACTATTAATATATTTATAGAAGGACTTTTTGTTGTCCTTCACAGTAGAGGCCAGTTTAAGTTCCAAGTGTGCTTTTGCCTCCCTAATTCTCTTCCTACAAGACCTAGCAACATCCTTAAACATTCTGTGGGTTGCCTCCCCTCGCTTCCAAAGGTGATACACCCTCTTTTTTTCCCTCAGTTCCATTAAAAGTTCACGAACCATCCAGGCTGGCCGTCTGCCCCGGCGGCTCATCTTCTGGCACATTGGCACAGCCTGTCCCTGAGCCTTCAACAATTCTTCATTGAAGTAGGTCCAGCTCTCCTGGACCCCTTTGTTTTTAAGGACTTTATTCTATGGTTCTGAACCTATAAGACAAAGCTTCATGACTGGGGCAGCAATTTGGATGCTGGACTTGACACACCAAGCCCTGGTGCAGTGGGGTGGGATAAAGGGGGTGCAGTGGGGGGGGAGAAAGCAGCTCCTCAGCCCCTGAGCACTTTGCCTGCCCAAGGCTCTCTAAGGGAGAATGCTGTGTGCCAGGGCATGGGGATGCTCCAGAGTGCCTCCAGACATTGTATTGCACAACCTGCTTGAAGGGCCTGTAGCTGAACCACCATTGGCATCTCAGCCCAGCATGCCTGGCCAGCCTGTGCCACTGGGTAGATTGAGATTGGACGTTAGGAAGAAACTCTTCCCCATGAGGGCAGTGAGACACTGGCACAGGTTGCCCAGGGAGGTGGTAGAGAAGTATGTGAAAGGCACAGAGAAGTGTTGTGATGTGTGAGCATCCTCCTCAGCCACACACATTTTCTTCTCCTCCTTCTCCTTCTCCTTCTCCTTCTCCTTCTCCTTCTCCTTCTCCTTCTCCTTCTCCTTCTCCTTCTCCTTCTCCTTCTCCTTCTCCTTCTCCTTCTCCTTCTCCTTCTCCTTCTCCTTCTCCTTCTCCTTCTCCTTCTCCTTCTCCTTCTCCTCCTCCTTCTCCTCCTCCTTCTCCTCCTCCTTCTCCTCCTCCTTCTCCTTCTCCTTCTCCTTCTCCTTCTCCTTCTCCTTCTCCTTCTCCTTCTCCTTCTCCTTCTCCTTCTCCTTCTCCTTCTCCTTCTCCTTCTCCTTCTCCTCCTCCTTCTCATTCTCCTCCTCCTCCTCCTTCTCCTTATCCTCCTCCTCCTCCTTCTCCTCCTCCTCCTCCTCCTCCTCCTCCTCCTCCTCCTCCTCCTCCTCCTCCTCCTCCTTCTCCTTCTCCTCCACCTCCTCATTCTTCTGCTGCTTCTCCTCCTCCTCCTCCTCCTCCTCCTCCTTCTCCTTCTCCTTCTCCTTCTCCTCCACCTCCTCATTCTTCTGTTGCTTCTGCTTCTCCTCCTCCTTCTTCTGATTCTTCTTCTGTTTCTTCTTCTGCTTCTCATGCTTCTGCTTCTGCAGCTACTTCCTCTTCTTGCTTCTCAGGGCCCCAGAGCCCTCCCAGGTCTCGGCATGCAGTGAAACTGCACAGGAATAATTTGCTTGTACAGGGGGTTGCAAGAAGAGAGGGAAGCTCCAGCAGGGAAAACCCCAGGGGAAAGCTGGGAGAGGAGAGGATTTCATGCATCAAGATGGTCTGGGCTGTGGTTGTGCTTCTCTACCCTTGCTGGAGTGAATCAGTGGAGGAGAAAACCATAGCAACAGAAACTTGGTTGGTACTTTAATTTATTGCCATCAAGTCACTTGCCAAGTGCTAGCTCCCTGGGAAGAAGGAAATAAAAGAAGGCATTTTCCAACAGTACTACACAGCAATCAGCATCAGAATTAATGCACTAATAACTGTCAAGGAATGGTGATGAATGAGCCTGAGACACGAAGATAACTGCATTCAGGAGACCCTCCAACCCACAGCAAACACCAGCTGACTGGATAAATGTCACAGCAAGTTGGACTCAGGGTTTGGTGTGGTTTTAAATGCAAGGGGAGCTTGGATTTCCTTTATTTAGCTCACTCTGGAAGCGACACAGTGAATAATGGGCACAAGCTCCTGTTTGCCACAGGCTTACAGCATGGGTTGGCTTGGAAGAGCCCTTAAAGCTCAGCCAGTTCCAGCCCCCTGCCATGGGCAGGGACACCTCCCACCAGCACAGCTTGCTCAAGGCCTCATCCAGCCTGGACTTCAACACCTCCAGGCAGGAGGCAGCCACAGCCTCCCTGGGCAACCTGTGCCACAGTCTCCCCAGCCTCACTCTAAAGAATTTCTTCCTCAACTCCAGTCTCCATCTCCCCTCTCCCAGCTCAAAGCCATTGTTCCTCATCCTGTCACTCCCAGCCCTTGTCCAAAGTCCCTCCCCAGCTCTCCTGGAGCCCTTCAGGCACTGGAAGGCTGCTCCATGATCACAGAACCCATCTGGTTGGAAGAGACCTCAAAGCTCATCCAGTCCAACCCAGCACTGCAGGGTCAACACTAAACTCTCCCCAGAGCCTTCTCTTCTCCAGGCTGAACAGCCCCACAGGGGAGATTCTGCAGCCCTCTGATCATCTTCAGATACTGGAAGGCTGCTCTGAGGTCTCCCTGGAGCCTTCTCTTCTCCAGCCTGAACAGCCCCAACTCCATCTGTCCCCAAAGGGGAGGTTCTGCAGCCCTCTGATCATCTTGGTCCTCTGGATCATCTGATCCTCTGGACCCTCTCCAGCAGCTCCAGGCCCTCTTTGTGCTGGGGGCTCCAGCACTGGATGCAATGCTCCAGCTGGGATCTCAGCCTTAAACCCAGAAGAAGGAGAAGACATTGCCCAGAGAGGTGAAGCCAGAAGCAAAGGTGGCTGCTCCGTGCTCAGAGGAGAAGGGTTGTGCTAGAGAGATGGAGCCAGTCACAACTTTCAGGCAAGCAACCTCGGGGCTTGTGCCCTCTCCTCCTGCTCAGTTTTTCTCCTCCATCCAAGCAAGGGCCACCTGCAGTGCTGTGCATGCACCTTCCAGCCAGGAGAGCTCTCATGAAGCTGGCAGCCTGCTGCTGTTCCACAGGGTGAGAAACAGCTGCATGGAAAATGGATGGGTGGCTGCAGGAGAGCCAGGGCTTGGCCTGCTGGGATGAATGCTTCCTAGCCCACCCTGATGCTCCCTTCCCTGCCTTAACCCTTAGGTTATCCTTCTGCTACCCCACACTCCCCACAGCACAGCTCCTCCACGCTGCTTGGCCATCTGCCAGCCTGCTAATCTGAAGTGACAGGAAACAACCAACCAGCTGCCCAGAGCATCTCCAGGCTTTACATCCTCCTCTCAAGAGAGGCCATGTCTTGCTTTTGGCCCAGGGGCAAAAGGCAGAAGCATTTCCCCCCAGCACCAGTGCTGAAACCCAGCTCATGCATTAAACACACAGCACAGAGGCTCCAGACGCCGTGAGGAGGACTGCAGGTAGCAGCATTGCATTTCTGGGAATCTCTTGGAAGGAACAGCAGTCTGTCTCTGCCTTTTTCTTTTGCACATGCAGCACTGCCAACAGATAGAAAACCCTCCCCTCACACACCCCCCCCCGCCAGACACCTGCTGCAGAGCTCAGCCCTGGGCTGGCTTCCAGCCCCTACAGAGACTTCAGGGAGTTAGGGTTGTGGTGGGCCCCTGTCTCCCCAGCTCAGGCAACACTCCTCCATGCTTTCCCACAGGAGAATGTTTGCAGACTATTCATCAAACCACAGAAGAGGAATAGAATAGAATAGAATAGAATAGAATAGAATAGAATAGAATAGAATAGAATAGAATAGAATAGAATAGAATAGAATAGAATAGAATAGAATAGAATAGAATGGAATGGAATGGAATGGAATGGAATGGAATGGAATGGAATGGAATAGACCAGGTTGGAAAAGACCTCAGAGATCATCAAGCCCAACCTATCACCCAACACCATCTGATCAACTAAACCATGGCACCAAGTGCCTCATCCAGGCTCTTCCTAAACACCTCCAGGGGACCAAGAAGGTTTCCTGGCTTGCATCAGGAAGAGTGTGGCCAGCAGGAGCAAGGAAGTTATTGTGCCCCTGGACTCAGCACTGCTTAGGCCACACCTTGAGTCCTGTGTCCAGCTCTGGGCTCCTCAGGTCAGGAAAGATGTTGAGCTGCTGGAAGGTGTCCAGAGAAGGGCAACAAAGCTGGGGAGGGGTCTGGAGCACAGCCCTGTGAGGAGAGGCTGAGGGAGCTGGGGTTGCTTAGCCTGGAGAAGAGGAGGCTCAGGGGAGACCTCATTGCTCTCTCCAACTCCCTGAAGGGAGGTTGTAGCCAGGTGGGGGTTGGTCTCTTCTCCCAGGCAAGCAGCACCAGAACAAGAGGACACAGTCTGTAGCTGTGCCAGGGGAGGTTGAGGCTGGAGGTGAGGAGAAAGTTCTTCCCAGAGAGAGTTGTTAGCCATTGGGATGTGCTGCCCAGGGAGGTGGTGGAGTCCCCATCCCTGGAGGTGTTCAAGAGGGGATTGGACGTGGCACTTGAAGCCATGGTTTAGTAGTCCTCAGGTGTTGGGTGCCAGGTTGGACTTGATCTCTGAGGTCTTTTCCAACCTTATTGATTCTATGATTCTATGATTGTTAGCAGGGAGCAGGATTTAGCCCTCCCCACAAACTGGCACCTTTTACCCTGGGCAAAATAGCAACTGATTCATTGTTCAGCTGATGGGAGGAGTTACCTCCACCACCGTGTGACTCATCTGGGCTCCTCCCACGCCTGCAATGAGGAAGGAATCATTTCAAGTCAGCTGTAGTGGCAGTAAGCTCCAAACTCACTGCAGTCACCTGGCCCCAGCACGGGCAGCTGGGGGTGTCCCATGCCTCCTGCAGGTTGCTGCTGGGCAGAAGCAGGATGTGAGGAGATCTCAGCACTGCAGAGGTGAGAGCAGAGTTCCAGAGGTGGCTGCTGGCTCTTCAGCCAGGGCTGACTGTGGGAGGTCAGCTCCCCAGGGAGAAGGTAGGAAAACAAGGAATAAGGAATGAAAGTCTTAGTGTAGGCAAAGCAAGTTCTGTGCAGGGAAAGGGTGATGAAAATGGAGCTGCTCACAGTCTCACAGTACATTAGAAGGGACCTCCAGCGATCACCCAGTCCAACAGGAACCCAACCCCACCACTGCCACCAAACCATGGCTCCAAGTACCACAGCCACAGGGTTCTTGAACCCCTCCAGGGATGGGGACTCTGCCACCTCCCTGGGCAGCCTGTGCCAATCCCTGACCACTCTTGCCCTAATGATATTTTTCCTCCTCTCCAACCTAGCCCTCCCCTGGCACAATTTCAGGCCATTGCCTCTCCTTCTATCAGCTGATACTAAGGAGCAGAGCCCAACCCCCACCTGGCTACAACCTCCCTTCAGGGAGTTGGAGAGAGCAAGAAGGTCTCCCTCAGCCTCCTCTTCTCCACACTCAACACCCCCAGCTCCCTCAGCTGCTTCCCCAGCCCTGTTCTCCACACCCTTCCCCAGCTTTGCTGCCCCTCAGGGAGCTGTAGAGAGCAATGAGGTCTCCCTCAGCCTCCTCTTCTCCACACTCAACACCCCCAGCTCCCTCAGCTGCTCCTCCCCAGCCCTGTTCTCCACACCCTTCCCCAGCTTTGCTGCCCCTCTGTTGCATTCTTTATCCATACACAGCACCACTGCTCTCAGAGTCACAGACCCTCAGAAACAATCAGGTTGGAAGAGACCCTCAGGGTCACCAAGTCCAACCCAGAACCTTACTCTGCAAGAGTCACCCCTAAACCATAGCCCCAAGCACCACATCCTTGAAACACAGCCAGGCCTGGGGACTCCACCATCTCCCTGTGCAGCACATTGCAGTGCTTGACCACTCTCAGAACGCTTCTATGGCCTGGACCTAGAGCTGCAGCAGACACTAGGGCAGTGGCTGCTGCCCCCATGGCACAGCTTTAGGGTGTCCAGAAGCAGAAGGCTGACAGTGCTGAGGTGCCAAGGGCAGCACATGCCTGGGCTGGAGGAGAGATTCCCTGAGGGAGGTCTCTGAAGCCCTTCCATTGCTCTCTGGGGGCATTGCTGCTGTGGGAGAGCTTTAATGGAGAGTCAAGAGCACTGCTGACCTTTAAACACCCTCCAAGCTGGAAGGCTGCACTGAATGATTCCACACCAATTATTTATTAGCACTGTAAGCAAATGAGTTATTATCATTCATGGATTCTGCAGCAGCCAATTTGCTCCCTCTGCCCAGAGCCTTGAAGTGCCTGTTTCACAATTTCTTAGAGGTGTAACCATAGGAACTAAGTGGTTGCCAACTTAAACCTTCATAATTAATGGTGATAAGCTTTCACCCTCTGCAGTGATACTGCAACCTATGGAATGCTCCTCCAGGGCTGAGAGCCCCTGAAGGCAGCAGGGCATCAGCTTGCTGTCTGTAACACTCCCCCCCCACCCTGCCTGGCTGAGCACTTTAGCTTGGCCTTCTGCTTTGGAAACTCTCCCACAAGGAAGTGTGCTGAGAAATGGGAGACCAAGGAGGCAGATTTTCTGCTCTGGGAAGCAGCAATCCCTCTGAGCTGTAGTGGAGAGCAAAGACACTGTGGTACCTCTGCTAGATTCCATGGTCCTGCTCTGGCAGGGGGGTTGGACACCCCTGCAGTGAATAGAATCATAGAATTAACAGGGTTGGAAAAGACCTCAGAGATCAGCAAGTCCAACCTGTCACCCAACACCTCCTGGCAACTCAACCATGGCTCCAAGTGCCACATCCAATCCCCTCTTGAACACCTCCAGGTACAGAGACTCCACCACCTCCCTGGGCAGCACATTCCAATGGCCAATCTCTCTTTCCATGAAGAACTTTCTCCTCACCTCCAGCCTAAACCCCCCCTGGCACAGCTTGAGACTGTGTCCTTTTGTTCTGGTTGCCTGGGCGAAGAGACCAACCCCCACCTGGCTACAACCTCCCTTCAGGTAGATAAAAGTGGAACGGAATGGAATGGAATGGAATGGAATGGAATGGAATAGAATAGAATAGAATAGAATAGAATAGAATAGAATAGAATAGAATAGAATAGAATAGAATAGAATAGAATAGAATAGAATAGAATAGAATAGAATAGAATAGAATAGAATAGAATAGAATAGAATAGAATAGAATAGAATTAACTAGATTGGAGAAGTTGAGAGCAAGAAGGTCTCCCCTGAGCCTCCTCTTCTCCAGGCTAAGCAACCCCAGCTCCCTCAGCCTCTCCTCACAGGGCTGTGCTCCAGACCCCTCCCCAGCTTTCTTGCCCTTCTCTGGACACCTTCCAGCATCTCAACATCTTTCCTAACCTGAGGAGCCCAGAGCTGGACACAGGACTCAAGGTGTGGCCTAAGCAGTGCTGAGTCCAGGGCACAATGACCTCCCTGCTCCTGCTGGCCACACCATTGCTGCTCCAGGCCAGGCTGCTGGTGGCCTTCTTGCCCACCTGGGCACCCCCTGGCTCATGTTCAGCAGCTGGCACCCAGCACCCCCAGGTCATTCTCTGCTGGGCAGTTTCCAGCCACTCTGCCCCAAGCCTGGAGCCTTCATGGGGTTGTTGTGTCCCAAGGGCAGGACCCAGCCCTTGGCCTTGCTGAACCTCACACAGCTGAGCTCAGCTGGACACACTTCTGTGCACAGTCACACACTCACACATCCCCACTTCCATCCAAGCTGCTTATCTACAGCACCTTCCCCTAAGAGGCCTCCATTTTACCCCTGTAGTGCAGCAATCACAGCAATAAAGAAGCCTGCCTGCATATTTTGCTTCATTAGATAAACTCAGCTCATCCTTCTAGCAGCCTTTTGGTTATCTCCATCATCAGCAACACTCAAGAATCCTCTCTGCTGGGAAGTAAATCTGCCTGCCCTATGGTGCAGGCACACAGGCCCTGGCAGATAGCATTATCACACCCCAGAATCAGCTCCTGCTGCTAGAGAAACACTTCAGAGGAAGACTCACAGGGGGGATTTCTTCCCTCCTTCCTTAATGAGATGCCATCAGCTGATGTTTGGCCACCTACTTAGGTGTCATTAAGAGAGGCTCTGCACAAGCAGTGCAGGGATCAGTGCTGGGCCCCATCCTCTTTAACATCTTCATTGATGATCTGGATGAGGGGATTGAGTCAGACATCAGCAAATTTGCAGATGACAGCAAGCTGGGGGCAGGAGTTGATCTGTTAGAGGGTAGGAGAGCTCTGCAGAGGGATCTTGACAGGCTGGACAGATGGGCAGAGTCCAACAGGATGGCACTGAACAAGTCCAAGTACCAGGTGCTGCACTTTGGCCACAACAACCCCATGCAGAGCTACAGGCTGGGGTCAGAGTGGCTGAGAGCTGCCAGGCAGAGAGGGCCCTGGGGGTAGTGGTTGACAGCCACCCAAACATGAGCCAGCAGTGTGCCCAGGGGGGCAAGAAGGCCAATGGCATCCTGGCCTGCATCAGGAAGAGTGTGGCCAGCAGGAGCAGGGAGGTCATTCTGCCCTGTGCTCAGCACTGGTTAGGCCACACCTTGAGTCCTGTGTCCAGTTCTGGGCCCCTCAGGTCAGGAAAGATGTTGAGCTGCTGGAAGGTGTCCAGAGAAGGGCAAGAAAGCTGGGGAGGGGTCTGGAGCACAGCCCTGTGAGGAGAGGCTGAGGGAGCTGGGGTTGCTTAGCCTGGAGAAGAGGAGGCTCAGGGGAGACCTTCTTGCTCTCTGCAGCTCCCTGAAGGGAGGTTTGTAGCCAGGTGGGGGTTGGTCTCTTCTCGCAGGCAACCAGCACCAGAACAAGAGGACACAGTCTCAAGCTGTGCCAGGGGAGGTTTAGGCTGGATGTTAGGAAGATTTTCATCCCAGGAAGAGAGATTAGCCATGGGAATGTGCTGCCCAGAGAGGTGGTGGAGTCACCATCCCTGGAGGTGTTTAGGAAGAGCCTGGATGAGGCACTTGGTGCCATGGTTTAGTTGATCAGATGGTGCTGGGTGACAGGTTGGACTTGATGATCTCCAAGGTCTTTTCCACCTGGTTCATTCTGTATTCTCTATCACAAGGGTGCTAAAACTGTTGCAAAGAAGTTTTGGGAGTGGCTTTGGCTGGGAGCAGGGGGGTTGTGCAAGCACACAATGCTCTGCAGGCTTCATGCAGTGCTGTGTTGCTAAATGAGGAACCACAAGTAGTGAGGAGGGGGCTGGAGACACCCAGGACTTGGCCAGCTTGTTGGGGCCCCCCACAAGCAGGGATGCAGTCTATGGACATGTGATAGCAGTGTCCTGATCACAGAATCACACAATGGGCTGGGCTGGAGGGGACCTTCAAAGCTCATCCAGTCCAATCCCCCTGCAGTCAGCAGGGACATCCCCAACCAGATCAGGTTGCCCAGAGCCCTGTCCAGCCTCACCTTGAATATCTCCAGGGATGGAGCCTCAACCACCTCCCTGGGCAACCTCTTCCAGTGTTCCACCACCCTCCTGGTGCAGAACTTCCTCCTAACAACCAATCTCAATCTGCTCTGCTCAAATTTCTAACCATTGTCCCTTGTCCTTTCACTCCCAGCCCTTGTCCAAAGTCCCTCCCCAGCTCTCTTGGAGCCCCTTCACATACTGGAAGGCTGCTCTAAGGGCTCCCTGAAGCCTTCTCTTCTCCACCCCCAGCTGCCTCAGCCTGTCCCCACAGCAGAGCTGCTCCAAGCCCTTGATCATTTTGGTGGCCTCCTCTGGACCTGCTCCATCAGGTCCAGGTCCTTCCTGTGTTGAGTGTTCCAGAGCTGGACCTTTTGATCCACATAAGGAAAAGCTTCTTCATTGTGAAAGTGCTGGAGCCTCTGGATGAGGCTGCCCAGAGAGGCTGTGGGGTCTCCATCTCTTGAGGCTTTCCAACCCCACCTGGATGTGTTGCTGTGTGAGCTGCTCTAGGTGACCCTGCTCTGGCAGGGGGTTGGACTGGATGAGCTTTTGAGGTCCCCTCCAGCCTCTAACATTCTGTGCCTCTGTGACATTGTGATCCTGGGCCATGGGTGATCCTGCCCAGGGAGGTGGTGGAATCCCCATCCCTGGAGGTGTTTCAGAGGGGCAGAGCTGTGGGGCTGAGGGCCATGGTTCTGCAGCAGCCTTGGTGGAGTTAGGGAA
>NW_027142425.1:2341083-2383496 GCF_026170545.1 Melanerpes formicivorus | reverse complement strand
CACTAACTCAACCAGCATGACTCTTGAGGACCACTGGTACTCCAGAGAGGGCAGGCAAGAGGATTTGATAATGTTTGGCCAGGTTGTCTCAGGAATCACAGAATGGGTTGGGTTGGAAGAGACCTCAAAGCTCATCCAGTTCCAAGCATCTGCCATGGGCAGGGACACCTCCCACCAGCACAGGCTGCTCAAGGCCTCATCCAGCCTGGACTTCAACACCTCCAGGCAGGAGGCAGCCACAGCCTCCCTGGGCAACCTGTGCCAGAGTCTCCCCCCTCTCACTCTCAACAATTTCTTCCTCATCTCCAGTCTCAATCTCCCCTCTCCCAGCTCAAAGCCATTGTTCCTCATCCTGGCACTCCCAGCCCTTGTCACAAGTCCCTCCCCAGCTCTCCTGGAGCCCTTCAGGTACTGGAAGGCTGCTCTGAGTTTTGCCTGGAGCCTTCTCTTCTCCAGCCTGAACAACCTCAACTCTCAGCCTGTCCCCACAGGGGAGGTTCTGCAGCCCTCTGATCATCTTGGTGGCCTTCTCTGGACCCTCTCCAGCAGCTCCAGGTCCTTCTTATGTTAGGGATCCCAGAACTGGAGGCAGTGCTGCAGGTGGGGTCTGAGCAGAGCAGAGCAGAGGGGCAGAATCCCCTCCCTGTGCTGCTGCTCTCCCTGCTCTGGATGCAGCTCTGAACATCTGTGAAAGATATCTGAAGCCCTGAGCCAGCAGCTGCTTAGCTGTTGTGTTGTGTTGTGTGTTGTGGTGCTGGAGGCATTGGTTGGGTGCCACAGGCACTCTGGAGAGCTCTTTTCTAAGGTGTGCCCCAGGAAGCTTTATTCCAGCTGCTCTCTGGCTTTGGGCTGTGAGCTGAGCAGCTCTTGCCTGCTGCAGTGCAGCCACATCTGTGAGTCCTGCCAGCTGTCTGAGCAGTGAATGCTCTGTTGGAAGTCCAAGCTGCACAGCTGTACCCTGGTGCCTACAGGCTGCTGTGTCTGTGTGCATCACAACCTGCCTGCTCCAAAGCCCTCAGCACTGCTGAGTGCTGGAGCTGTTGGGAAGATGCTTTCCTGGCTGACCTTATGTGTGGGTGGCTTTGAATGGTGCTCTCAGGGGGGGTGGATGAGCTTCAGAAGCTGCTCATCATGATCCACCTTGGCTTGATGGTTGGATTTGATGATCTTAGAGGTCTTTTCCACCTTTAATGATTCTCTGAGGGATTGAAGCAGACCCCAGCTCTCTCCTGGACTCACTGATAAGCTCAATGAGGGCACCAAGCAGAGGCACAGCCCCTCCAAACTTCCTGCCAGAGCTCTCCTTGCTCCTAGAGACAGCTAGGAGAGGAGACCCTGGGGGGGCTCACAGCATCACAGGATGGGGGTGTTGGAAGGGACCTCTGAAGATCATTGAGTCCAACCCCCCTGCTAGAGCAGGACCACACAGGAACACATCCAGGAGGGTTTGGAATGCCTCCAGAGATGAAGACGACTCAGCCTTTTTTTGGCAGCCTGCTCCAGGGCTCTTCCACCCTCCAAGTGAAGGATTTTTACCTTGTCTTTACTGGGAACCTCATGTGTTCCAGTGTGTGTCCATTGCCCCTTGTCCTGTCCCTGGGCACCACTGAGAAGAGCCTGGCTCCATCCTCCTGACCCTCACCCTTCTGCTATTGATCAGCATTGATCAGATCCCCCCTCAGCCTCCTCTTCCCCATGTTAAACAGCCCCAGGTCTCTCAGCCTCTCCTCCTCAGACAGATGCTGGAGTCCCCCCAGTATCTTAGCAGCTCTCCACTGGACTGTCACCAGCAGTTCCAACTCTCCAATGTGGTTTTAAGAGCACACCTGCTAAATGTGGGCACCTGGGCTTGAGGGGCAGAACTCTACCACCTAAAGATGTCCAAACAGGGTGGTGCTCACAGTGTCACAACACATTAGAGGTGGAAGGGACCTTCAGAGATCATCCAGTCCAACCCCCTGCCAGAGCAGGGGCACCCAGGGCAGGGCTTTCCTGGCTGACCTTATGTGTGGGTGGCTTTGAATGGTGCTCTCAGGGGGGTGGATGAGCTTCAGAAGCTGCTTCATGATCCACCTTGGCTTGATGGTTGGACTTGATGATCTTAGAGGTCTTTTCCACCTTTAATGATTCTCTGAGGGGCATGAAGCTGCTGGAGTGGATCCACAGGAGGCCACAAAGGTGATCAGAGGGCTGAAGAACCTCCCCTGAGGGGATAGGCTGAGAGTTGAGAGTTGAGGTTGTTCAGCCTGGAGAAGAGAAGGCTCCAGGGAGACCTTAGAGCAGCCTTCGAGGACCTGAAGGGCTCCAGGAGAGCTGGGGAGGGACTTGTGACAAGGGCTGGGAGTGCCAGGATGAGGAACAATGGCTTTGAGCTGGGAGAGAGGAGATTGAGACTGGAGATGAGGAAGAAATTGTTGAGAGTGAGAGGGGGGGAGACTCTGCCCCCAGGTTGCCCAGGGAGGCTGTGGCTGCCTCCTCCCTGGAGGTGTTCAAGACCTGCTTGGATGGGGGATGAGGCCTTGAGCAAGCTGTGCTGGTGGGAGGTGTCCCTGCCCATGGCAGGGGTTGGAACTGGATGATCTTTGAGGTCTCCCAACCCAACCCATTCTATCTTATTGGAATAAGGAGTTCAGGTGCAGAGGCAATGCCTTGGAAACTGTCTGCAGCCAGATCCTTTGTGTTAAGGCAGCACAGGGCTGTGATTGTTGGCCACCTGATTAAACTGCAGGCTGAGGTGGCTGTAATTTGATTTACTGAAACATTCTGGGTGAATCACAAACAACTGAAGGAAGGCAGGACAACAACTGTGCACAGTGCTGCAGACTAGAAAGGCCTCTTCCAGGCTGGCTGGCAACAAATGCAGTTATTGAAATCAACACATGCATAATTGATGGTGCTCCTGGAGCCCAAAGATGCTGATGCAGACAGGAGCACCACAGAGAGTGTGAAAGCAGAGACTGAATATGTGCCTTAACTGCCAATAAATCTGCACCATCCCAGAGTCACAGAGTGGTAGGGGTTGGAAGGGACCTCCAGAGATCATCCAGTCCAAGCCCCCTGCCAGAGCAGGGGCACCCAGGGCAGGGCACACAGAACACATCCAGGTGGGGCTGGAAAGTCTCCAGAGCAGGAGACTCCACAACCTCTCTGGGCAGCCTGCTCCAGGGCTCAGCATCCTCACACCAAAGTAGTTCCTGCTCCTGTTGAGGTGGAACCTCCTGGGTTCCAGTTTGTACTCCTTGTTCCTTGTCCTATCACTGGGTGCCACCACAAAGAGCCTGGCCCCTTCATCCTGACCCCCAGCCCTCAGATATTGATCAGATCCCTCTCAGCCTTCTCCTCTCCAGGCTAAACAGCCCCAGGGCTCTCAGTCTCTCTTAGAGCAGATGCTTAAGTCCCCTAAGCATCCTCCTGGCTCTCCATTGGACTCTCCCCAGCAGGTCTCTGTCTCTCTTCAACTGGGGAGCCCAGAACAGGACACAGGATTGCAGCTGTGGTCTCAGCAGGGCAGAGCAGAGGGGGAGCAGAACCTCCCCAGCCCTGCTGGCCACACTTTCCTTGCTGCACCCCAGGATGCCACTGGCTCTCTGGGCCACCAGGACACACTACTGTCCCATGCAGAACTGGCTGTCTCCACTAGGACTCCAACTCGGTGCCATGGTTTAGTCATGAGGTCTGTGGTGAGAGGCTGGACTCGATGATCTTTGAGGTCTCTTCCAGCCTTGGTGATACTGTGATTCAAGAACCAGTTCTCTGGTTTCTACAGCAACCTACCACCCCCAGCAGGCAGTGGACTTGAGTTTCTCTTTATGAGATTCATGCAAGCAGCTAGGAAGCCTTGATGTCCTCATTCTGACTGTTCTCAGCCTAAAGCTGAATCCTTGTTTTGCAGAGCCAGTATCTGTTCAGTGCACCCAGCCAGAGAGGCTCACTTCCAGCATAAGCCTCACACCACCTTTAACATCACTGTCAGCCACATGGACAGTGGCTTTGAGTGCCCCTTCCCCAAGTCTGCTGATGACCCCAAGTGTGTGGCTGGAGGGAAGGACTTGGACAGGCTGCAGAGCTGGGACCACACCAACATCACCAGTTCCAACAAGGACAGGTGCAAGGTCCTGCACCTGGGTGAGGGCAATCCCAGCAGTGAGATGTAGCTTGAGAGCAGCCCTGAGGAGAAGGGCTTGGGGGTGTCAGCTTGTGACAAAGTCCCCAGGAGCCAGCAATGGTCCCTGGCAGCCCAGAGCCAGCTGAGTGCTGAGCTGCATCCAGAGCAGGGAGAGCAGCAGCACAGGGAGGGGATTCTGCCCCTCTGCTCTGCTCAGACCCCACCTGCAGCACTGCCTCCAGTTCTGGTGTCCCCAGCACAAGAAGGACCTGGAGCTGCTGGAGAGGGTCCAGAGGAGGCCACCAAGCTGAGCAGAGGGCTGCAGAACTTTTCCCATGGGAACAGGCTGAGAGTTCAACCCCTCTGTCAAATCAGGGTCACCCAGGGCAGGTCCCACAGGAACACATCCAGGTGGGTTTGTAAAGTCTCCAGAGACAGAGATTCCACAACCTCTCTGGGCAGCCTGCTCCAGGCCTCCAGAACCCTCCCTGTAAAGAAGGTTTTCCTTAAGTTGAAGGGAAACCTCCTATGATCCAGTCCTTGGCCACTGTTCCTGGTCCTATCACTGGGCGCCATCATAAAGAGCCTGGCTCCTTCATCCTCTTTAGTCCATCCACTTTAGTCCTCCAGACTAAACAGCCCCAGGGCTCTCAGTCTCTCTTCACAGCAGAGATGTTCAAGCCTCCCAGTCATCCTCAGAGCTCTCCCTGGGACTCTCCCCAGCAGGTCTCTGTCTCTCTTGAGCTGGGGAGCCCAGAACTGGACACAGGATTGCAGGTGTGGTCTCAGCAGGGCAGAGTGAAGGGGGAGCAGAACCTCCCCAGCCCTGCTGGACACAATTTACTCCCACGCCCTTGGACCTCTTGGCTGTATTTTGGCTGCCTTGAGTGAAAGCTGAGGGAGCATGGCTGATGCAAGGGACAGTTAAAATTGATTGCAACCAGCAGCCAGGCCTTGGGAGTCTCAAAACAGAATCCCTGCACAAACCACACTGCCCTGCTTCAGTGCCCCACTGCTGGGGCTGCAGCATTGCAGCTTCATGCTGCCCTACAGCTACTAATAAAACAGATTCCACCATAACCTAGAGATGTTGGACCTGCTGCATCTGTAGTGTTGATGATGGTCTGAGTTGGGACCCTACTGGCACCAGAGCTGTTCAATATCTTCATCACTGGTATCAACAGGGAGACTCAGGCACCCTCAGCCAGTGTGCAGATCACACCATGCTGAGTGGTGCAGCTGATATGAATGAAGGATGGGATGGGAGCCATCCAGAGGGACCTGGACAGGCTGCAGAGGTGGCTGAGGAGAACCTCAGGAGATTCAATAAGGCAAAGTGCAAGGTCCTGCACCTGGGTCAGGGCAATCTCCATTATCAATCCATGCTGGGGGTGATGAGATTGAGAGCAGCCCTGCAGAGAAGGCCTTGGGGGTGCTGGTGGGGGAGAAGCTGGACAGGAGCCAGCAATGGGCACTGGCAGCACAGAAGGCTAAGGGCAGCCTGGGCTGCAGCCAAAGCAGAGTGGCCAGAGCTGGAGAGAGGGATCCTGCCCCTCTGCTCTGCTCTGGGGAGACCTCACCTGCAGGACTGGGTCCAGATAGAGCCCTCAACACAGAAAGAATCTGGACCTGATGGAGCAGGTCCAGAGGAAGCCACAAAGATGCTCAGAGGGCTGCAGAACCTCTGCTATGGGGACAGGCTGGGAGAGTTGGGGCTGTTTAGCCTGGAGAGGAGAAAGCTCCAGGCAGACCTCAGAGCTGCATTTCAATATCTGCAGGGGAGCTGCAGGCAGCTGGGGAGGGACTGTTCAGGAGGGGCTGTGGGGATAGGAGGAGAGGCAATGGTTTGAAAGTGGAGCAGGGCAGAGGTAGGTTGGCCATCAGGAGGAAGCTCTGCACAGGGAGGGTGGTGAGACACTGGCACAGGCTGCCCAGGGAGGTGCTTGAGGCTCCATCCCTGCAGCCATTCAAGCTCAGCCTGGCTGTGTCTAGCTGGAGCTGTCCCTGCTGCCTGCAGGGGGCTTGGACAAGATGCCCTTGGAGGCTCCCTTCCCGCCTGATGCCTTCTGTGTGGTTCTGTCTCAAGCCATCTTCTCCCCTCTCCCACAGGACATCACCTCAGCAGCATCATTTCAGACCACAGTGGCCAGCCTGCTGCTGCTGCTGTAGGGAAGGCAGAGCTGCCACCTGGCAGCACAGCACCCAGCCACCCAACCATGGCTTCCAGGGGAGATTTTAATTGCCTGCACTCATGCAGGCTGCATGGAAATGTCCCCAAAAATCAGCAGGCTGTTCCTGTTTTAATTTGCTGACAGTTTGCCCCCAGGTGAACCTCCAGCACACTAATAGGGTTTTTCTTTGCTCCCCTTGGCCAACACAACCAATCTGCATTCAGCCCCCACAGAAGAGGAAGGTTTCCAGCAGCTGCTGGCTAGAAAATTAAGCAAAGTGAGCTCCACCATTTGTCTGTCCCTGCCTGGCTCCCTCATTAATGCTTTATGGAAATCAAAGCCTAATTCTGTCTCCCTGCTTGTAATCACACTCAGAACACGCTCGTGACTCAGTAATCTGCTCATGAGCATCGCTGCTCCCTGCAGGAGCTCTGCAGACACCCACACTTGGGGTGGTCTGAATGCTCACACAGCTGGCAGTTGCCAGCTCAGTTTTGGTTGATGGATTTGATTTGATTATTTTTTTGTTGATGCCTTGCTGGGTTTGCCACCTTAGACTCTCCCCCTCCACTATGCAAGCTAAAGGGATGATCAGGAAACCAATCAGTCCTAGAGTTGTCAGGGCTGGAAGGGAGCTGCTGCTGGGCTGAGATGCCAATGGAGCAGCTCCAGAGGGTATCTGATCAGTGCTAAAGGGTGGGGGGCAAGAGGATGGGGCTGGGCTCTTCTCAGTGGTGCCCAGTGATGGGACACAGCTGCAACCCAGACTGGAACACAAACTGGAGCCCAGAAGGTTTCACTTCAACAGAAGGGAAGACTTTTGCTCAGTGGGGGTGCTGGGGCCCTGGAGCAGGCTGCCCAGAGAGGTGGAGGAATCTCCTGCTCTGGAGACTGTCAAAACACATCTGACCACTGTGATCCTCTGCACCCCACTGTGAGGGACTACACTGTAGCTGGGGGCTTGGACTAGATGCTCTCCAGAGGTCCTTTCTAACCCCTACCATTGTGATCTGTGGTTGCCCCCAGCTGCCACCCAGCTTGGGCACAGGCTGGCCAGGCATGCTGGGCTGAGATGCCAATGGTGGTTCAGCTACAGGCCCTTCAAGCAGGTTGTGCAATACAATGCCTGGAGGCACTCTGGAGCATCCCCATGCCCTGGCACACAGCATTCTCCCTTAGAGAGCCTTGGGCAGGCAAAGTGCTCAGGGGCTGAGGAGCTGCTTTCTCCCCCCCATTGCACCTGACTTAGACCAGGGCTTGTCAAGTCCAGCATCCAGACTGCTGCCCCAGCCATGAAGCTTTGGCTTATAGAATCAGTCACAGAACTGTCAGAGATGGAAAGGACCTCAAGGCTCAGCCAGTTCCAACCCCCTGCCATGGCCAGGGACACCTCACACTACAGCAGGTTGCTCACAGCCACAGCCAGCCTGGCTGCAAACACCTCCAGGCAGGAGGCTTCCACCACCTCCCTGGGCAACCTGTGCCAGGCTCTCCCCACCCTCATGGGCAACAACTTCTTCCTCACAGCCAAGCTCAATCTCCCCATTTCTAGTTTTGCTCCATCCTCCCCAGTCCTATCCCTCCCTGACACCCTCAAAAGTCCCTCCCCAGCTTTCTTGGAGCCCCCTTAAAATCATAGAATCAATAAGGTCGGAAAAGACCTCAGAGATAGCATTATTGTATCATTGTATCCTAGAATCAGTCAGGGTTGGAAGGGACCCCAAGGATCATCTAGTTCCAACCCCCCTGCCATGGCCAGGGACACCCCAGACTAGATCAGGCTGGCCAGATCACCAAGTCCAACCTGTCACCCAACACCTTGTGACTAACTAAACCATGGCTTCAAGTGCCACGTCCAGTCCCCTCTTGAACACCTCCAGGGACCACTCCTGGCTAGTGGAGAGGCTGTGGGAGGCTGCCACTGGGTAGCTCCTCAGCCCCCTGCAGATCCTGGAAGGCTACAGTGAGGTCTCCTGGGAGCCTTCTCCTCTCCAGCCTGCACAACCCCAACTCCCTCAGTCTGTCCTCATAGCAGAGCAGCTCCAGCCCTCTGCTCATCCTCCTGGCCCTTCTCTGGACACCTTCCAGCACCTCCAGATCCTTCCTGGCACAGAGGCTCCAGAACTGGACCCAGAGCTCCAGTGGAAGAACTTCTTCCTAACATCCAATCTGAATCTACCCATTTCTCTTTTCTTTCCATCCCCCCCAGTCCTGTCACTCCCTGACACCCTAAAAAGTCCCTCCCCAGCTTTCTTGAAGGCTCCCTTGAGCTAATGCAAGGCCACAATGAGGCAAAGTTAGAAGCTGTAAGTAGCTCTTCTCCAGGCTGCAAAACCCCTGGGAAGCAATTTGTGCTGGGCTTCCAGGAGTGAAATCACCGCTGGTGCCTTATCCAAACAAGCTCAGCCTCAAAGGCCAGAGGTGAAATCTCACTCTGATTATCTGCATGCAGGGCAGTGGGGATATTTTGGCTTGGGCAAACGCAAGCAGCACAGCTCCTCTGCAGGCAGAGCCTGGGGTGGGTGGGCAGGCAGGGGGTGGGGGGTGTATGATAGAATTACAGCAGGTGCCAGGATGCTCACTTCCTCTGCTCTGTCCAGCAGGGTTCTTGCTCACAGGATGTCAGGGGTTGGAAAGGACCTCTGGAGATCTTCCAGTCCAACTCCCCTGCCAGAGCAGGAGCAGAGAATCCAGCACAGGTCACACAGCAACACATCCAGATGGGGCTGGAAAGGCTCCAGAGCAGGAGACTCCACAACCTCTCTGGGCAGCCTGCTCCAGGGCTCTGGGACCCTCACAGGGAAGAAGTTCCTCCTCCTGTTGAGGTGGAACCTCCTGTGCTGCAGTTTCCATCCCTTGCCCCTTGTCCTATCCCAGGGTGCAGCTGAGCAGAGCCTGTCCCCTTCCTCTTTACCCCCAGCCCTCAGATATTGATAGACATTGATCAGATCCCTCTCAGCCTTCTCCTCTCCAGACCAAACAGCCCCAGGGCTCTCAGCCTCTCCTCCCCAGGCAGTGCTGCAGTCCCTTCAGCATCCTTGGAGCCCTCTCTTGGACTCTCTCCAGCAGATCCCTGTCCCTCCTGAACTGGGGAGCCCAGACCTGGATGCAATTCTCCAGGTGAGGTCTCAGCAGGGCAGAGCAGAGGTGGAGGAGAACCTCCCTGGCTCTGCTGGACACACTCCTCTGAATGCCCCCCAGGATCCCCTTGGCCTTCTTGGCCCCCAGGGCACATTGCTGTCCCATGCAGAACTTGCTGCCCAGCAGCACTCCCAGGTCCATCTCCACACAGCTGCTTGCCAGAGCTGCTGGAAAGAAGTTGCAGAGGAGGAGAGGAACTGGCCTCAGGTTGCCCCAGGGGAGGTTTAGGATGGACATGAGAAGAAACTTCTTCACTGAAAGGCTTCTCCAAGCCTGGCCAGGGAGGTAGTTGAATCCCTACCCCTGGAGGTGTTCCAAAGAGGCAGAGATGGTGCTGAGAGCCATGGTAGAGCTAGAGAATGGATGGACTCAGTGGCCTGAAAGGGCTTTTCAGCCAGGGGGGGTCTATGATAGTTGCCTTCCTCGCCCAGGAACCAGTTCCTTCAGGCAGCAAGGCCATCCAGTCATTACTGCTCATCCTGCCCCAGTCAAAAGGCCTCTGGGAAGAGGAAGTGTGAGCAGGTATCCATCCAAGTCACCTTTCCACCAGGTACTGGAATGAAACCTGGCTGTGCTGAGTGGCACCACCACTCCTGGGGTGCTCCTCTATGCCAAGAGGCAGAAGGCTGCGAAGAACAAAGGAGAAGGAAGCACTGCAGGGGAGCACAAGGTGCACAGCTGGGCTCTGCATTCTGAGCCCTTGAGCTTTGTTCTCCTGGCTTAGCAACCCAGCTAAGGCTGCCTAAGAGAGGAATGGTGAAGGGAAGTGACAATTCCTCTCCTTTAAGCAACTGGTATTTTATTTACAGACCACAAAAATGGAGGAGAGGAGCACAGAGCTTCTCCTCTGGAGCTTTGCTTGGTTGGGTTGGTTGGGTTGGGTTGGGTTGGGTATTTTCCCACATTCAAAGCATAGAACCATAGAATTGTTTGGGTTGGAAAAGGCCTCTGTGATCCTTGAGTCCAATGAGTAACCCAACCCCACCATGACCACCAAACCACAGCCCCAAGTGCCATGGCCACAGGTTCCTTGAACACCTCCAGGGATGGGGACTCCAACACCTCCCTGGGCAGCACATTCCAATGGACAATCTCCCTTTCTGGGAAGAACTTTCTCCTCACCTCCAGCCTAAACCTACTAAACCATGGCCTGAAGTGCCATGGCCACAGGGCTCTGGAACCTCCAGGGATGGGGACTCCACCACCTCCCTGGGCAGCCTGTGCCAATCCCTGACCACTCTTGCAGCAAAGACATTTTCCATCACCTCCAGCCTAAATCTCTCCTGCTGCGATTTCAGGCCATTTCCTCTCTTTCTGTCACCTGATACCAGGGAGCAGAGCCCAACCCCCACCTCACTGCAGCCTCTTGTCAGGCAGCTGTAGAGAGCAACGAGGTCTCCCCTCAGCCTCCTCTCCTCCAGGCTACAAATGCCCCAATATCAGCTCTCATGTGGCATGCAGCTCCTGTGGGTGACTCTGTGGAGAGCACAAAGAGTCTGTTAGGAGAGCCTGCAGCAAAAATACAGAATACATCAGGCTGGAAGAGACCTTTGAGGTCATCAAGTCCAACCTATCACCCAGCACCATCTCATCCACTCAACCATGGCACTAAGTGCCTCATCCAGGCTCTTCCTAAACACCTCCAGGGATGGGGACTCCACCACCTCCCTGGGCAGCACATTCCCATGGACAATCTCTCTTGCTGGGAAGAATTTCTTCCTAACATCCAGCCTGAAGTTCCCCTGGCACAGCTTCAGACTGTGTCCTCTTGTTCTGGTGCTGGCTGCCTGGGAGAAGAGCCCAACCCCCACCTGGCTACAACCTCCCTTCAGGGAGTTGGAGAGAGCAAGAAGGTCTCCCCTGAGCCTCCTCTTCTCCAGGCTAAGCAACCCCAGCTCCCTCAGCCTCTCCTCACAGGGCTGTGCCCCAGACCCCTCCCCAGCCTCGTTGCCCTTGTGTTTAGCTTGCTGTGTGCACAACCAGCACGCATCCATGGGCTGCACAGAGCTGTGCTGATGTGTTCCAACATTCTCTCATGCTTCCTGCCATCAGAGTCCCCAGAGCATAATATTTTGGAAGAAGCTAATTTGTCATAACATCTAAAGAAAACAAGCAGAGGCTTCCCCGCTCTGCTCCTGCAACACAGGCAACCAGGGAGGTTTCCCTTTACTCCTAAGGAATGAGGCAGCAGCTGCCTACAAGAAAAGACAAACTGAAGTGGTTTGAGAAGCAGGTCAGAAATAAACCCCACAGACATACATGAGAGAAAAGTCTAAAGGAGACATCTGTTGGATGCAGGCAAGCAAAGGAACAGTGCAGCAACAACCAATTCTCTTTGATCTGACACCTTCCCTTTTTGTGTGTTTCCAGCTGTGCAAGGATTTGCTGCAGGGATGTGGTGAGGAGGACATGAGGCAGGGGACAGCCTCTGCTCAGCTGCACCCTGGGATAGGACAAGGGGCAGTGGATGGAAACTCCAGCACAGAGGTTCCACCTCAACATGAGGAGGAACTTCTTCCCTGTGAGGGTCCCAGAGCCCTGGAGCAGGCTGCCCAGAGAGGTTGTGGAGTCTCCTTCTCTGGAGCCTTTCCAGCCCCATCTGGATGTGTTCCTGTGTGACCTGTGCTGGATTCTCTGCTCCTGCTCTGGCAGGGGGGTTGGACTGGAAGATCTCCAGGGGTCCATTCTAACCCCTGACATCCTGTGAGCTGTGATCATTTTTTAACACTTACCCCTTGGACAATGTCACACAGGAACACATCCAGACAGGGCTGGAAAGGCTGCAGAGAAGGAGACTCCACAACCTCTCTGGGCAGCCTGCTCCAGGGCTCTGGGACCCTTACAGTAAAATTCTTCCTCCTGTTGAGGTGGAACCTCCTGTGCTGGAGTTTCCAACCATTGCCCCCTGGTCTATCCCAGGCTCTGCTCAGGGTGCAACTGAGCAGAGCCTGTCCCTGTGCCTTCCCTCCTGACCCCCAGCCCTCAGATATTGACAGACATTGATCAGATCCCTCTCAGGCTTCTCTCCAGCCTAAACAGCCCCAGGGCTATCAGTCTCTCCTCCCCAGGCAGTGCCGCAGTCCCTTCAGCATCCTTGGAGCCCTCCCTTGGACTCTCTCCAGCAGATCCCTGTCCCTCCTGCACTGGGGAGCCCAGACCTGGATGCAATATTCCAGGTGAGGTCTCAGCAGAGCAGGAAGTATAAGGACCAGAACAAGAGGACACAGTCTCAAGCTGCACCAGGGGAAGTTTAGGCTGGAGGTGAGGAGAAAGTTCTTCCCTGAGAGAGTTGTTAGCCATTGGGATGTGCTGCCCAGGGAGGTGGTGGAGTCCCCATCCCTGGAGGTGTTCAAGAGGGGATTGGATGTGGCACTTGGTGCCATGGTTTAGTCATGAGGTCTGTGGTGACAGGTTGGACTCGATGATCTTTGAGGTCTCTTCCAGCTTTGGTGATTCTGTGATGCTGTGACCAAACCCAGGCTGCTGGCACCTAAGCAAAACCTGCCCTTGAAAGCTGCTGTGCAGACCTCCCTGTACCTCTGCTTCTTTCCCCCCATCATCAGTAAATTTGCAGATGGCACCAAGCTGGGGGCAGGAGTTGATCTGCTGAAGGGTAGAGAGGCTCTGCAGAGGGACCTGGACAGACTGGACAGATGGGCAGAGTCCAAGGGCAGGAGATTGAACACATCCAAGTGCCAGGGGCTGCACATTGGCCACAGCAACTCCATGCAGTGCTACAGGCTGGGGGCAGAGTGGCTGAGAGCAGCCAGGCAGAGAGGGACCTGGGGGTGCTGGTTGATGGTAGGCTGAACATGAGCCAGCAGTGTGCCCAGGCAGCCAAGAGGGCCAATGGCATCCTGGCCTGCATCAGGAACAGTGTGGCCAGCAGGAGCAGGGAAGTCATTGTGCCTGTGCTCAGCACTGGTTAGGCCACACCTTGAGTCCTGTGTCCAGTCCTGGGCTCCTCAGGTCAGGAAAGATGTTGAGCTGCTGGAAGGTATCCAGAGAAGGGCAAGAAAGCTGGGGAGGGGTCTGGAGCACAGCCCTGTGAGGAGAGGCTGAGGGAGCTGGGGTTGCTTAGCCTGGAGAAGAGGAGACTCAGGGGTGACCTTCTTGCTCTCTCCAACTCCCTGAAGGGAGGTTGTAGCCAGGTGGGGGTTGGTCTCTTCTCGCAGGCACCCAGCACCAGAACAAGAGGCCACAGTCTCAAGCTGTGCCAGGGGAGGTTTAGGCTGGAGGTGAGGAGAAGAAGTTCTACACATATAGAGTGATTGCCCATTGGGATGTGCTGCCCAGGGAGGTGGTGGAGTCACCATCACTGGAGGTGTTCAGGAGGAGACTTGATGGGGTGCTTGGTGCCATGGGTTAGTTGTTTAGGTGGTGTTGGATTGGTTGATGTGTTGGACACGATGATCTTGAAGGTCTCTTCCAACCTGGTCTGGTCTATTCTATTCTACTCTACTCTACTCTACTCTACTCTATTCTATTCTATTCTATTCTATTCTATTCTATTCTATTCTATTCTATTCTATTCTATTCTATTCTATTTTCTTTGTTTCATTAGGCCAGCTACAGAGACTTCCACATGAACCCAGAGCATGCTCACTTCAGGCTTCCAATCTGGGTCAGCACAGCCAGCAAATTCACAGCAGGCTGGGGGGGCTCAGCACAGCCAGGCAGCCCTGTCAAAATATTCTCAGGGCTGAGTAAATTTGTGCTCAGAGCAAAAACCAACAGCCTGGAAAGCATGAGGGCCCCTGCAAGCCATCAATTAGCCCTTCCAGCAGGAGAGACTTGTGTCAAGGGGAGATCACTGGCATTTTGCAAGCAGAAATTCAGCTCTCCTCTGACTCACAGCAAAGGGCAGCTCGGGGAAGGCTCCAATGGCCTGAGGGAAAGGGCTCTGTGCTTGCTGTGTTATTTGATAAGGTCCCACAGGGGAGCTCCTATACCCTTGGCAAAGGATGATTTAATTTGAGCATCTACTGAGCTTTCAAAGGGTTTTCCTACTCCTCATCAAGAGGAAACAAAAATGCTTTCAGGAGAAGTTTGGTTTGTATAAAGCCCAGGAAGTCCCCCCAAGAGCAAGAGAAGGCTCAGAGGAGACCTAATTGTGGCCCCCCACCCAGGATCTGCAGGGGGGCTACAAGAAAGCTGGGGAGGGACTTTGGAGGGTGTCAGGGAGTGATAGGACTGGGGGGGATGGAGCAAAACTAGAAGTGGGGAGATTCAGATTGGCTGTTAGGAAGAAGTTGTTGCCCATGAGGGTGGTGAGAGCCTGGCACAGGTTGCCCAGGGAGGTGGTGGAAGCCTCCTGCCTGGAGGTGTTTGCAGCCAGGCTGGATGTGGCTGTGAGCAACCTGCTGTAGTGTGAGGTGTCCCTGCCCATGGCAGGGGGGTTGGGACTGGCTGAGCCTTGAGGTCCTTTCCATCTCTGACAGTTCTGTGACTGATTCTATAAGCCAAAGCTTCATGTCTGGGGCAGCAATTTGGACGCTGGACTTGATACACCAAGCCCTGGTCTAAGTCAGGTGCAGTGGGGGGGGAGAAAGCAGCTCCTCAGCCCCTGAGCACTTTGCCTGCCCAAGGCTCTCTAAGGGAGAATGCTGTGTGCCAGGGCATGGGGATGCTCCAGAGTGCCTCCAGGCATTGTATTGCACAACCTGCTGGAAGGGCCTGTAGCTGAACCACCATTGGCATCTCAGCCCAGCATGCCTGGCCAGCCTGTGCCCAAGCTGGGTGGCAGCTGGGGGCAACCACAGATCACAATGGTAGGGGTTAGAAAGGACCTCTGGAGAGCATCTAGTCCAAGCCCCCAGCTACAGTGTAGTCCCCCACAGTGGGGTGCAGAGGATCACAGTGGCCAGATGTGTTTTGACAGTCTCCAGAGCAGGAGACTCCTCAACCTCTCTGGGCAGCCTGCTCCAGGGCCCCAGCACCCCCACTGAAAAGAAGCCTTCCCTTCTGTTGAAGTGAAACCTTCTGGGCTCCAGTTTGTGTTCCAGTCTGGGTTGCAGCTGTGTCCCATCACTGGGCACCACTGAGAAGAGCCCAGCTCCATCCTCTTGCCCCCCACCCTTTAGCACTGATCAGATACCCTCTGGAGCTGCTCTTCTCCAGCCTAAACAGCTCCAGGTCTCTCAGCCTTTCCTTGAAAGAGAGGTGCTCCAGGCCCCTCAGCATCTTTGTAGCCTCTGTTGGACTCTCTGCAGTATCATAGTATCACCAAGGCTGGAAGAGACCTCAAAGATCATCAAGTGCAGCCTGTCACCACAGACCTCATGACTAGACCATGGCTCCAAGTGCCACATCCAATCCCCTCTTGAACACCTCCAGGGATGGGAACTCCACCACCTCCCTGGGCAGCACATTCCAATGGCCAACAACTCTCTCTGGGAAGAACTTTCTCCTCACCTCCAGCCTAAACCTCCCCTGGCACAGCTTCAGACTGTGTCCTCTTGTTCTGGTGCTGGTTGCTAGAGGGAAGAGACCAACCCCCACCTGGCTACAACCTCCCTTCAGGGAGTTGGAGAGAGCAATGCAGTCTCCCCTGAGCCTCCTCTTCTCCAGGCTAAGCAACCCCAGCTCCCTCAGCCTCTCCTCACAGGGCTGTGCTCCAGACCCCTCCCCAGCTTTCTTGCCCTTCTCTGGACACCTTCAAGTCTCTCAATGTCCTTCCTAACCTGAGGGGCCCAGAACTGGACACAGGACTCAAGGTGTGGCCTAAGCAGTGCTGAGCACAGGGCACAATGACCTCCCTGCTCCTGCTGGCCACACTGTTCCTGATGCAGGCCAGGATGCCCTTGGCCTTCTTGGCTCCCTGGGCACACTGCTGGCTCATGTTTAGGCAGCTAGTTCATAGAAGCACAGAACTGTTGAGGATGGAAGAGACCTTTGTGATCACCAAGTCCAACCACTCACCCAGAGCTCACAATCCAGCAGTGCTGCTGAGCCACTGCCACTGAGCCACAGCCCTCAGCACCACATCCAGGCACCTTTGAAACTCAGCAGGGATGGTGACTCCAGCACCTCCCTGGGCAGCCTGGGACAGGGCCTGAGAACCCTTGCTGGGAAGATGTTGATCCTAATTCCCTGCCTCTCTTGGACAGGAGAGCCCAGAACTGGGCAGAGTGCTCCAGGTGCACCCCATGGCTTCCAGCTCAACTGACTTCTCCCCAGGAACCTTTTCTCTTAAGACATATATTCCCTCTCCAGCACCAGCCCTGCCAGGGTGGTGCTGCAACAATCAGTATGGCACACAGGATGGATGGCTCAGAAGGGGCTGAGTCTTACATTTGTGGGGGGGTGGGGGGGGGAGGGGAGGGAAATGGATGCTGTATGCCTTTTCCAGTGCTTGTCTTGTGACAAAGTCTGAGACAGGCAACATCTAGCAGCTTACACATCTGACATTGCCTGCCCTGACTGAATGCCCATTCTCCTCCTGCCCTGGGCTACTGCAGAGCCTCTTAACACAGCCAAAGAGAGCTGGCCAGGCAAATAAATTGCCTCCTTGAGAAAGATCACAGTGCTGCAGGGGTGGTGCTGAGGAACTGGATGGAGGAAGGGGAGAGCAGCCACAAACCACAGGCTTGGAAGTGCCTGCACAAAGTGAGTCTGCAGTACAGGGGTGGCTCCTGTTCCTCAAAGGCATTAATTTGTCTTATGTTAACAGCAATTTCAAGCAGGAGCTAATGATATTCACAGTATCAGAGTACATTAGAGGTTGGAAGGGACCTCCAGAGATCATCCAGTCCAACCCCCCTGCCAGAGCAGCATCACCCAGGGTAGCCCACACAGGAACACATCCAGGTGGGGTTTGAATGTGTCTCCAGAGCAGGAGACTCCACAACCTCTCTGGGCAGCCTGCCCCAAGGCTGCAGCACCCCCACTGCAAGGAATTGTTTCCTCCTGTTGAGGTGGAACTTCCTGAGCTCCGGTGTGTGTCCATTGCCCCTTGTCCTGTCACAGGGCACCACTGAAAAGAGCCTGGAACCTCCACCCTGACACCCACCCTTCAGAGGTTTATCATGAGATCTCTCAGCCTTCTCTTCTCCAGGCTAAACAGCCCCAGGGCTCTCAGCCTCTCCTCATCACAGATGTTCCAGGCCCTTCAGCATCCTCATTGTCATTAGAGAGGGAAATGGGACAGTTCCTGCATGGCCTTGACAGCTGCCAGTGAGGAGCCTGGCAGGAAAATTTGGACTGAGTCCTCTCTCCCCAGACCTCAGAGCAGGTTGGTGCAGCTGTGCTCCAGCAACCCACCTTAGCTGGGCTTGTTCTGGCTGGGTTGTGGCTTTGCCCTCCTCATGTTGCCCCCTCCCTGGAGTGGCATCCCCCAGGGATCAGTGCTGGGCCCCATCCTCTTTAACATCTTCATTGATGATCTGGATGAGGGGATTGAGTCAGCCATCAGCAAATTTGCAGATGACACCAAGCTGGGAGCAGATGTTGGTCAGTTAGAGGGCAGAAGGGCTCTGCAGAGGGACCTGGACAGGCTGGACAGATGGGCAGAGTCCAATGGGATGGCATTCAACAAGTCCAAGTGCCAGGGGCTGCACTTTGGCCACAACAACCCCATGCAGAGCTATAGGCTGGGGTCAGAGTGGCTGAGAGCTGCCAAACAGAAAGGGACCTGGGGGTGCTGGTCGATGGTAGGCTGAACATGAGCCTGCAGTGTGCCCAGGCAGCCAAGAGGGCCAAGGGCATCCTGGCCTGCATCAGGAAGAGTGTGGCCAGCAGGAGCAGAGAGGTCATTCTGCCCCTGTACTCTGCACTGGTTAGGCCACACCTTGAGTCCTGTGTCCAGTTCTGGTCTCCTCAGGTTAGGAAGGAGGTTGAGATGCTGGAAGGTGTCCAGAGAAGAGCAAGAAAGCTGGGGAGGGGTCTGGAGCACAGCCCTGTGAGGAGAGGCTGAGGGAGCTGGGGTTGCTTAGCCTGGAGAAGAGGAGGCTCAGGGGTGACTTTATTGCTGTCTACAACTACCTGAAGGGAGGTTGTAGCCAGGTGGGGGTTGGTCTCTTCCCTCTAACAACCATTACCAGAACAAGAGGCCACAGTCTCAAGCTGTGCCAGGGGAGATTTAGGCTGGAGGTGAGGAGAAAGTTCTTCCCAGAGAGAGTTGTTAGCCATTGGGATGTGCTGCCCAGGGAGGTGGTGGAGTCCCCATCCCTGGAGGTGTTCAAGAGGGGATTGGATGTGGCACTTGGTGCCATGGTCTAGTCATGAGATCTGTGGTGCCAGGTTGGACTTGGTGATCTCTGAGCTCTCTTCCAACCCTAGTGATTCTGTCATACTGTGTTCAAGACCAGGTTAGATGAGGCTTAGAGCAGCCTGGCCGGTGGGAGGTGATTGACCTTTTCTAACTGGGTGACCTTTCAGGTCCCTTCTCACCCAAGCCATTCTATGAATCTATGATTCTATGTCCTGCCCAAACTCCTAATGAGTAAAACCCACTTGCACAGACTCCCTCCTTGCCCCAGGTGCTGAGGTCAGCCCCTGGCCTCTTGTAGAGGGCTGTGCCACAGAGCAGCCAGGGAGAGAGGAGCTGCCTCTCGCCGGGGAGAGACGGGCACGAAGGATGAGACGAAAGTGGAGCAGCTGCAGGGGGGCTGCTGTGAATCATTTGCTGAAAATAACCACTAATGGCAAATTAAGAGCAGAGCTTAGCTCTGCAGGGCTGGCTCCTCAGTGGGTAACTTGCCTGCACAAGCAGCACGACAGCACTTGGCACGGCGTGGAGCTCGGCTGGCAGCCTCCTGCCGGAGCTGCTGCCAGGGCATGCATGGGCAGGAGCCTGCCAGGGAGCTGCTTCCCCTCTGTCTGCCCAGCTCTGGGCAGCCTTTTGTGCTTTCAGGAGCTCTAAATGCACCCAGCTGGTTCAGGAATAAAAAGGAGATGACAGCCAAGAGGATCAGGTCGGCTGCTCCTCTCCCCTCTGCGTCGCTCCCAGGAGCTGAGAGGGGTTTGGGCAGCAGCTGAAGGGATTCAGCCGTGGCAGGGAAGCCGCTGGCTCTGCCCCTTCCAGCCTTCTCTCTCCTGGATGGAGCTGTCTTCCCCTGATGCATTTAAGAGGGTATCAGCAGTTCAGAGCCCCAGCTGAACCAACACCAAGACTTTCAGGCATCTCCACTGATTCTGGTTCCCACCACAGGTGCCACGGGGAGCAGCAGGCAGCGTGCACCCCCCTGGCCTCTTGGAATGCAGTGTCTGAGCTCACCAGGAACTCCAGTTCACAGATTCACAGACTGAGTGGGGTTGGAAGGCAGCCTCCAAGGGTATCTTGTCCAACCCCCCTGCAGGCAGCAGGGACAGCCCCAGCTAGAGCAGGCTGCCCAATCTGATCTTCAATGTCCCCAGGGGTGTGGACTCCACCACCTCCCTGGGCAGCCTGTGCCAGTGTCTCACCACCCTCCCTGTGCAGAGCTTCCTCCTGATGTCCAACCTAACTCTGCCCTGCTCCACTTTCAAACCACTGCCCCTCATCCTATTGCTATAAGCCTTTCTACCAGGTCCACTCCTTGCAGGACTACTCCTGGCTCACCTTGCCCACCAGACACCTTCCTGCTGGAGCTCACAGTTTCAGATGCAGCACTGCTCATGCAGGGTGTGTTCACCTCCCATGACCAGAACCAGAGCACACAGGAGGGAGCTCCCAACACAAGAAGGGCATGGACCTACTGGAGAGGGTCCAGGGGAGGCCACCAAGATGATCAGAGGGCTGCAGAACCTCCCCTGACAGCCCTCAGGCTGTGCTGGCATCCAAGCAGACCTGGACAGGCTGAGAGCTGGCTGCAGGCAAACCTCAGGAAGGTCAATGCTGGATGGGATGCTTGGTGCCATGGGCAGTTGATCAGATGGGGTTGTGTGACAGGTTGGACTTGATGATCTCAAAGGCCTTTTCCAATCTGGTTAATTCTATTCTATTCTATTCTATTCTATTCTATTCTATTCTATTCTATTCTATTCTATTCTATTCTATTCTATTCTATTCTACTCTACTCTACTCTACTCTACTCTACTCTCTTCTATGACAAGTGCAGGGTCCTGCATCTGGGGAGGAACAGCAACAGGCACCAGGGCAGGGGAGGGACTGCCCTGCTGGAGAGCAGCTCCATGGAGAAAGACCTCTCCTGCAGTGCTGAATCCAGCTCTGGGCCCCCCAGCACAAGAGGGACCTGGAGCTGCTGGAGAGTGTCCAGAGAAGGCCATCAGGATGATCAGAGGGCTGCAGAACCTCCCCTGTGGGGACAGGCTGGGAGAGTTGGGGCTGTTCAGCCTGCAGAAGAGAAGGCTCCAGACAGACCTCAGAGCTACATTTCAATACCTGCAGGGGAGCTGCAGGCAGCTGGGGAGGGACTGTTCAGAAGGGGCTGTGGGGATAGGATGAGAGGCAATGGCTTGTAAGTGGAGCAGGGCAGAGGTAGGTTGGCCATCAGGAGGAAGCTCTGCACAGGGAGGGTGGTGAGACACTGGCACAGGCTGCCCAGGGAGGTGCTTGAGACCCTGTCCATGGAGACAGACATTCAAGGTCAAACTTGATGGGGCCTTGAGTAACTTGCTCTAGCTGGAGGTGTCCCTGCTGCCTGCAGGGGGCTTGGACAAGATGCCCTTGGAGGGTTCCTTCCAACCCAATGCATTCTGTGGTTCTGTGCCTCCCTCCAGGGGTGCTGGGCTCTGGCCCCTGGCTGCAAGGCAGGTGGAGTCTCCCTGTGGGAAGGAGGTTCTTCTGCCACACAGCTGTGATGTATGAATGAAACATCCTGGCTCCATCATCACTTTCCCCTGTAGGGGCTGGGCACTGGCAGGGATAGAGGTGAGAGCACCAAGGCATTCCTCCTCCTCTGGAAGGACCAATAGAAAATGGCTGTTGGCAGGCTGGCATGGATTACCAGGCTGCTTGACCTTCTGAAAGGCCTCAGCTTTGCCAGCATGCCTGACTGCATGGTGGAGATTGAAGGACACAGCCCCAGACACAAGAGAAACCACTGCAGCTGGATGGAGATCCAGTGTGTGGCTCAGGCAGGCAGCCCCACCCCCCCAGCTCACCTCCTCTGCTTCAGCTGAGAGAAGCCATTCATCAGCATGATTTTCCTGACTCTGATCCAGACCTGACAATCTCCAGTTACTAAACCTGATTGATAAATGAATTAATTGCACCACATTAATTCCTGGCACCAGCTCAGAGCAGGCAGAGTGGAAATAAGTCACTGGGAGCCTCTATATTTGGAAGAGAATCGATGGATCATTGGGGACATTTTTGAGCTCAGCACCAGGGGAGGACTGAAGGCTCTTTAATCATGTCCAGCCCTACTCCTCTACACCCTGCACCCTCAGCAGCCATACCAGGCACCAGTACAGGCTGGGGGTTGTCCTGCTGAGAGAGCAGCTCCATAGGGAAAAACCTTGGAGTGCTGGTGGGCAGCAAGTTCTGCATGGGACAGCAATGTGCCCTGGGGGCCAAGAGAGCCAATGGGGTCCTGGGGGGCAGCAAGGAAAGTGTGGCCAGCAGGGCTGGGGAGGTTCTGCTCCCCCTCTGCTCTGCCCTGCTGAGACCACAGCTGCAATCCTGTGTCCTGTTCTGGGCTCCCCAGCTCAAGAGAGACAGAGACCTGCTGGAGAGAGACCAAAGGAGAGCTATGAGGATGATTTGGGGACTTGAGCATCTGCCCTGTGAAGAGAGACTGAGATCCCTGGGGCTGTTTAGTCTGGAGAGGAGAAGGCTGAGAGGGATCTGATCAATGTCTATCAATAGCTGAGGGGTGAGGGTCAGGTAGAAGGGGCCAGGCTCTTTGTGGTGGCACCCAGTGATAGGACAAGGAACAAAGAGCACAAACTTTCTTTGGTGTGAGAGTTCTGGAGCTCTGCAACAGGCTGCCCAGAGAGGTTGTGGAGTCTCCATCTTCTGAAGCTATCCAACCCCACCTGGGTGTGTTCCTGTGTGCCCTGCCCTGGGTGACCCTGCTCTGGCAGGGGGGAGCTTGGGCTGGATGATCCCTGGAGGTCCCTCCCAACCCCTGCCATGCTGTGACTCTGTGATTCTCTGGCAAGTGGTCACTGGAGCTGCACAGCCCTGCATGGAGCTCTCTTTGGATGGATTCATTGCACCTGCCAGCACAATCATCCCCTGTGCTGCTTTCAGCTTTTGCTGGATTGTGCTCTCATTCCAACAGGCACAAGAAGTCTCTTTCCCTTCATTTTAGAAACAACACACATCCAGCCAGCAAGCCAACCAAAAGTGGTTTCTCTCCAGTACTAGTTTTGTGTTGCTTTTTAAAGGGGAAATGTGTTTAAAGGGGAAATGTGAAGAATGTCATAGTAGGAAGCAGAAGAGATCAGCACTGGAAAAAGGCAGCAGTGGAAGGTTGGAGAGCTGGGCAAAGGGGAACCTAATGAGGGTCACCAGAGACAGGTGTAGAGTCCTGAAGCTGAGCAGGCACAACAGCAGGCACCAGGACAGGTTAGGGATTGACCTGCTAGAAAGCAGCTCCATGGAGAGGGACCTGGGAGTGCTGGTGAGCAACAAGTTCTGCACAGGACAGCAGTGTGCCCTGGGAGCCAAAAGGCCAACAGTGTCCTGGGGGGCATCAAGAAAAGTGTGGCCAGCAGGTCAAGGGAGGTTCTCTTCCCCCTCTGCTCTGCCCTGCTGAGACCACACCTGGAATATTGTGTCCCAATCCTGGGCTCTCCACTTCAAGAGGGACAGGGATAAACTAGAGAGTGTCCAGCAGAGGCTATGAGGATGTTGGAGTGCCTGGAACATCTGTGTGATGAGGAGAGGCTGAGAGCCCTGTGGGTGTTTAGCCTGGAGGGGAGAAGGCTGAGAGGGACCTGAGCAATGTCTACGAATAGCTGAGGGGTGGGGGTCAGGAGGGAGGGGCCAGCTCTGCTCTGGGGGTCAAGCAGAAGGGGCCAGGCTCTTTTCAGTGACAGGACAAGGGGCAGGGGATACAAACTGGAACCCAGGAAGTTCCACCTCACCATGAGGAGAACCTTCTCTGGTGTGAGGGTGCTGGAGCCCTGCTTTTTGGCAGGGGATTTGGACTCAATGCTCTCTGCAGGTCCCATCCCACCCCTACCATTCTATCATAGTATCATAGTAGTATCATAGCATCAGTCAGGGTTGGAAGGGAGCACAAGGATCATCTAGTTCCAACCCCCCTGCCATGGGCAGGGACACCCCACACTAGATCAGCCTGGCCACAGCCTCAGCCAGCCTGGGCTTAAACACCTCCAGGGACAGGGCCCCAACCACCTCCCTGGACAACCCATTCCAGGGCTTCACCACTCTCATGGGGAAGAACTTCCTCCTCACCTCCAGCCTCAATCTCCCCACCTCCAGTTTCATTCCATTCCCCCTAGTCCTATCACTACCTGAGATCCTGAGCAGTCCCTCCCCAGCCTTCCTGTAGCCCCCTTCAGATCCTGGAAGGCCACAATGAGGTCACCTGGGAGCCTTCTCTTCTCCAGACTGAACAGCCCCAACTCCTTCAGTCTGTCCTCACAGGAGAGGTGCTCCAGCCCTCTGCTCATCCTCCTGGCCCTGCTCTGGACACCTTCCAGCACCTCCAGATCCCTCTTGCAATAGGGGCTCCAGAACTGGAGGCAGTACTCCAGGTGGGGTCTCAGCAGAGCTGAGTAGAAGGGGAGGATCACCTCCCTTGCCCTGCTGGCCACACTTCTCCTGATGCAGCCCAGGATCTGATTGGCTTTCTGGGCTGCAAGTGCACACTGAGAGCTCCTGGTGAGCTTCTCCTCCCCCAGCACCCCCAAGTCTCTCTCCTCAGGGCTGCTTTCCAGCCAGTCCCTGCCCAGCCTGCATTTGTGCCTGGGATTGCCTCGATCCAGCTGCAGGACCCTGCCCTTGGTCTTGTTGAACCTCATGAGGTTGGCTTGTGCCCACCTCTCCAGCCTGTCCAGGTCCCTCTGGATGGCCTCCCTTCCCTCCAGCATGTCTGCTGCACCACACAGCTTGGTGTCATCAGCAACCTTGCTGAGGGTGCACTCAATGCCACTGTCCATGGCACCCACAGAGATGTTGAACAAGCCTGGGCCCAGGATTGATCCCTGAGGGACTCTGCTTGTCCCTGGCCTCCACTGGGCCATGGAGCCATGGACAGCCACTCTTTGGGTGCAGCCATCAAGCCAGTTCCTTATCCATCCAGTGGTCACCCATCACACCCATGTGTCACCAGCCTGGAGACCAGGATGTGGTGCGGGGCAGTGTCAAAGGCTGTGCTCAGGGCCAGGTAAATGACATCAGTTTCTCTCCCCTCATCTATTATTCTCTGATTCCAAGGTTCCCAGCACGGCTGGCAGCAGCCCCAGGCTCCCAAGGGACTGAGAGTTGCTCCCTTTACTAACCCACACCAACACAGAGGGCAGGCTGGGGCTTGGGCATAGGCTGATTAATGGGAGTTTGTTCCTGACAGCTGATGAATCACTCCTCAGGAACCACACAGAGCACATCCAGTTCCTTCTGAGCAGGAGGAGGTTTTACTAGCTGCTCCCCAAGCTTTATCACAGCATCTCCTACAAGCTTTGCTCAGGCAATCAAAGCAGCTGCAGCAAGTTCTGCACGTTTGAAACACCTCCACAAAGCAACACAATGACCTTCAGCAGAGGGGAAAAAAAGAGACTGTATTAAAGGCCAATAATAATCCAGGCTGACGTCAGGGGAGGCACAAGCACTCCCCACGTGGAACCTGCACTGCTGAATCCCAAAGGAGCAGGCAGCACCCAGCCCTTGGCACAGACACTGGAGAGCAGCCAGGCAGCAGAGAGGGACCTGGAGGTGCTGGTGGACAGCAGCTGAACAGGAGCCAGCAGTGTGCCCAATGGGCCAAGAAGGCCAATGGCATCCTGGCCTGCATTAGGAACAGTGTGGCCAGCAGGAGCAGGGAGGTCATTGTGCCCTGTGCTCAGCCACACCTTGAGTCCTGTGTCCAGTTCTGGGCTCCTCAGGCTAGGAAAGATGTTGAGATGCTGGAGGGTGTCCAGAGAAGGGCAAGAAAGTTGGGGAGGGGTCTGGGGCACAGCTCTGGGAGGAGAGGCTGAGGAAGCTGGGGTTGCTTAGCCTGGAGAAGAGGAGGCTCAGGGGAGACCTCATTGCTCTCTCCAACTCCCTGAAGGGAGGTTGTAGCCAGGTGGGGGTTGGTCTCTTCTGCCAGGCACCCAGCACCAGAACAAGAGGACACAGTCTGAAGCTGTGCCAGGGGAGGTTTAGGCTGGAGGTTAGGAAGAAGTTCATCATAGAAGGAGAGATTGGCCTTTGGGATGTGCTGCCCAGGGAGGTGGTGGAGTCCCCATCCCTGGAGGTGTTCAAGAGGGGACTGGATGTGGCACTTGGAGCCATGGTTTAGTTGATCAGGAGGGGTTGGGTGACAGGTTGGAGTTGGTGATCTCTGAGGTCTTTTCCAACCTTATTGATTCTATGATTCTGTGATACTGGGAGCAGAGGCAGCATCAGGAAAGCCTCTGGCTGTCAGCCCTGCAGCAGAAGAGATGAGGCTGGAGTGGAGAATCTGAATGTGGATGTGTTCAGAGACCTCTGTTGAGAAAGGAAAAGAGCAAAGTGGTGATTCACATGGCACTTGATTTGTATGACTTCACCAGCCAAATGCATGTCCTTCCCCTGGATTGGCTCAGCTCCCCTCTTGGCTCTGTCCTGAACACCATTAGGGAGAGCATTTAATGAACCAACACCACCCCCAGTGTGCTTCAAGCTGACTGCACCTCTGGGCAGGTCCTTGCAAGCTGACCTGCTGAGAGCTGGAGCTGGGAGGGGTCTGGGGAGGCAGCAAGGCAAGCCTGGCATGGCAAGGTGGGCATGGCAGCTACAGCAGCTGTCTGCAGCATGCTTCTGACTTAGTGGGTGCCCCTGCTGAGCAGCCCTTCACACCCCCAGGCTGCACAATACTGCACTCAGAGATTCAGAGGAATGGAATGGAATGGAATGGAATGGAATGGAATGGAATGGAATGGAATGGAATGGAGTGGAATGGAATGGAATGGAATGGAATGGAATGGAATGGAATGGAATGGAATAGAATGGAATGGAATGGAATTAACCAAGTCGGAAGAGACCTTTGAGATTATCAAGTCCAAGCTATCACCCAACACCATCTGATCAACTAAACCATGGCACCAAGTGCCTCATCCAGGCTCTTCCTAAACACCTCCAGGGATGGGGACTCCACCACCTCCCTGGGCAGCACATTCCCATGGCCAATCTCTCTTGCTGGGAAGAATTTCTTCCTAAAATCCAGCCTGAAGTTCCCCTGGCACAGCTTGAGACTGTGTCCTCTTGTTCTGGTGCTGCTTGCCTGCCTGGGAGAAGAGACCAACCCCCATCTGGCTACAACCTCCCTTCAGGTAGTTGCAGAGAGCAAGAAGGTCTCCCCTGAGCCTCCTCTTCTCCAGGCTAAGCAGCCCCAGCTCCCTGCAGAGGTCAGAGATGCTGAGGTTTGGTGGTACCAGGGATGCAGGGACCACTGGAGGCCAACACAGGGAGCTGCTGTTGGGGGTCAAAGGCAAAACCCAAGATTAAACCAAAAGGCATTTCACTGAGATTTGACCTATGAGCTGTAGTGAAGAATTCAGGGGTGCAAGCTTAAGCTCAGAGCTGGCAGGGTTTGGATGCAGCAACCACACCAAGCCAACAGAGATTGCTGCTGCTGCTGCCATCAGTGAGGAAACTCAGGCCTAAAGCATCAATTAGTGGCACTGAGTCAACCCAGCAGCAAAATCAAAGCAGCTAAACCACACATGGACCACATGCTTTCAGACAAGACACATTTTTCTTCCTCTTTTTCCTAATCCCTTGTCATTCAGCACCTGTGCCTGGCACCAGCCTTCTCTCCAACCTTGTGCTCCAGACCCCTCCCCAGCCTCACTGCCCTTCTCTGGACTCATTCAGGTATCTCAATGTCCTTCTTAAATTGAGGAGGCAAGAACTGGACACAGGACTGAAGGTTTGACTGAGGAGGGATCCAGAGGGTGTGAGCCCTGTACCTTTCTCTTCAACTTACCTTGGGCTGCTGGAGAAGGGCCAGGCAGAGAGGGACCTGGAGGTACTGGTCGATGGTAGGCTGAACATGAGCCTGCAGTGTGCCCAGGCAGCCAAGAAGGCCAATGGCATCCTGGCCTGCATCAGGAACAGTGTGGCCAGCAGGAACAAGGAGGTCATTGTGCCCTGTGCTCAGCACTGCTGAGGCCACACCTTGAGTCCTGTGTCCAGTTCTGGGCCCCTTAGTTTAGGAAAGATGTTGAGCTGCTGGAAGGTGTCCAGAGAAGGGCAACAAAGCTGGGGAGGGGTCTGGAGCACAGCCCTGGTTCAAACAGGACAGGGACTTGCTGCAGAGGGAGCAGCAAAGGGCTGCAGGGATGCTGAGGGGACTGGAGCATCCCTGGTGAGGAAGGACTGAGAGAATTGGAGCTTTGTGTATTTTATAGGGTTTATATATATTTTATAGGTTGGACTTGATCTCTGAGGTCTTTTCCAACCTCACTGATTCTATGACAATTGTAACCTAGAAACCGGGTCAGCTCCGAGAGGGAGCCTTGAACAGGGTCTGTGACTGTGGTTAACAAAGCTGCTCAGGATTACACAGGGGAGGCCTTCCCAAAATAGCACAGAGCCACAGAATCACAGAATCAGCCAGGCTGGAAAAGACCTCAGAGATCATCAAGTCCAACCTAGCACTCAACACCTCCTGACAACTCAACCATGGCTCCAAGTGCCACATCCAAGCCTTTTTCTGAATAGAATAGAACAGAATAGGATAGAATAGAATAGAATAGAATAGGATAGAATAGAATAGAATAGAATAGAATAGAATAGAATAGAATAGAATAGAATAGAATAGAATAGAATAGAATAGAATAGAATAGAATAGAATAGAATAGAATAGAATAGAATAGAATAGAATAGAATAGAATAGAATAGAATAGAATAGACCAGATCAGACCAGGCTGGAAAAGACCTCAGAGATCATCCAGTCCAACCTACCACCCAACAGCATCTGATCAACTAAGCCATGGCACCAAGTGCCTCAGCCAGGCTCTTCCTAAACACTTCCAGGGATGGGGACTCCACCACCTCCCTGGGCAGCACATCCCAATGGCCAATCTCTCTTTCTTCTTCCTCGCTTCCAGCCTAAACCTCCCCTGGCACAGAGACTGTGTCCTCCTGTTCTGGTGCTGCTTGCCTGGGAGAAGAGACCAACCCCCACCTGGCTACAACCTCCCTCCAGGGAGTTGGAGAGAGCAATGAGGTCTCCCCTGAGCCTCCTCTTCTCCAGGCTAAGCAACCCCAGCTCCCTCAGCCTCTCCTCATGGGACTTGTGCTTGAGACTTCTCTCCAACCTTGTGCTCCAGACCCCTCCCCAGCCTCACTGCCCTTCTCTGGACACATTCAGGTATCTCAATGTCCTTCTTAAATTGAGGAGACAAGAAGTGGACACAGGACTGAAGGTTTGACCTAAGCAGTGCTGAGCACAGGGCAGAATGACCTCCCTGTCACTCAACCCCTTGGTGGACCTGGTTGGTCAATGGTGGGAAGAAAAAGCAGGCAGGCTGAAGAGGAGGGCTAAAGGGAAGTGGCTGACAGAAGCCCATCAGTCTGGAGCTCTGATATTTTGGGCTTCTTATGGCTCCCTGAGATGTGCAATGTTATTATCTCATCCATAAAGCAGTTCAGCAGATTCCACAGCACACATAATCCTGACAGCCAGCACTGCTGATGGGGCAAGGGGGAAGGCAAGCCTTGTAAACTCCAGGATGAAATGCAGCAGGTCTCATATCCTCTGCTGTGACCCCACACCTCTTTCCAATGAGTCAAGAGATGCAGCAGCCAGCCCTTCAACACCAAGACAGAGGGAAACAAAACTCTCTTCCCTCTCCCTCTCTTCCTGACATTTGTGCTGCCTGAAGGTGAGAGAAACACAGAAGTGGTTGGGTTGGAAAAGGCCTCCAGGATCACCCAGCCCAACCATCAGCCCTGTTCTCCAGACCCTTGAGCTCTGTTCTGCTGGCTTAGCAACCCAGCTAAGGTTGCCTAAGAGAGAGATGGTGAAGGGAAGTGACAAAGGAGATTTTCTTTACAGATCACACAAAGGGAGGAGAGCAGCACAGAGCTGCTTCTCTGGAGGTTTGGTTGGTTGGTCTGGCTTGGTTTGGTTTGGTTTGGTTTGGTTTTGCTGCTTTTCCACATTCAAACCAGAACCATAGAATTGTTTGGCTTGGAAAAGGCCTCCAAGGTCATCCAGTCCAACCATCAGCCCAGCACCACCATGGCCACCAAACCCTGGCCCCAAGTGGCCACAGCTTTCTGGAACACCTCACCAGGGATGGGGACTCCACCACCTCCCTGGGCAGCCTGTGCCAATCCCTGACCACACTTGCACCAAAGATATTTTTCCTCATCTCCAACCTCAGCCTCCCCTGGCACAGTTTCAAGACATTTCCTCTCCTTCTATCACCTGAGACCAGGGAGCAGAGCCCAAGCCCCACCTCACTGCAACCTTCTCTCAGGGAGCTGTAGAGAGCAATGAGGTCTCCCTCAGCCTCCTCTTCTCCACACTCAACACCCCCAGCTCCCTCAGCTGCTCCTCCCCAGCCCTGTTCTCCAGACCCTTCCCCAGCTTGGTTGCCCTTCTCTGGACCTGCTCCAGCCCCAAAATGTCCTTCTCAGAGCGAGTGCCTTAAAACTGAAGCCAGGACTCAAGGTGTGACCTCCCCAGTGTACAGGAGGACAATCCCTGCCCTGCTCCTGCTGCCCACACCATTGCTGCTCCAGGCCAGGCTGCTGGTGGCCTTCTTGCCCACCTGGGCACCCCCTGGCTCATCTTCAGCTGCTGTCAGCCAGCACCCCCAGGGCTTTCTCTGCTGGGCAGTTTCCAGCCACCCTGCCCCCAGCCTGGAGCCTTCATGGGGTTGTTGTGACCCAAGGGCAGGACCCAGCCCTTGGCCTTGCTGAACTTCATACAGCTGAGCTCAACCCATTGATCCATGCAGGCATCAGGGTGAGCTGTTCTGGGGGTGCTGGTGAACAAGTCCTGGGATCCTTGGTTTGGCTGTAGAACAGCAAGGCTCAAGCACAAGGGCCCTGGCTGGAGGTGTCCTGCCTGGTGGAGGAGGCTGCCCATCAGAGGAGCCCTGCTCACCACTCTGACGTTGCTTTGGGCTCCTTTGGGTTTGGCAGGCCCTGCTCTGTGGCCTTTTGCACTCTTGAAAAGCAACACTGCCTGTCCCACCTGTGGTGCTGGGGTGTCAGGGAGGCACAGGTGGAGAGCAGCTCTGCCTGCAGTCCTGGTCCCCAGCTGGAAGAGACCCTGCAGCCCCAGGCAGGCTGCCCATGAGGGAGCACTGCTTGTAGCACAGCACACACCCACTGTCTGCATCCCTCAGTGAGTGGTGGGGACAGAGGAGCATTTGGTGGCATTCCTCTTACCTTCTGAAAGAGTCTCAGCAAGGAGAATGAGTTCCTGTGAGAAGCCTCACTGCTGTGCCTCAATCAGCAAGGACAAGTGCAAGGTCCTGGGCTGGGGCAACCCCAGGCACAAATCCAGGCTGGGAGAGATGAGATTGAGGGCAGCCCTGCTTCTCCAAGAAGGACTTGGGGGTGCTGGTGGGGGAGAAGCTGGACAGGAGCCAGCAATGGGCACTGGCAGCACAGAAGGCCAAGGGCAGCCTGGGCTGCATCCAAAGCAGAGTGGCCAGAGCTGGAGAGAGGATCCTGCCCCTCTGCTCTGCTCTGGGGAGACCTCACCTGCAGGGCTGGGGCCAGCTGTGGAGCCCCCAGCACAAGGTGGACATAGATCTGTTGCAGAGGGTCCAGAGGAGACCATGAAAGCCTCAGAGCAGCCTTCCAGGACCTGAAGGGGCTCCAGGAGAGCTGGGGAGGGACTTGTGACAAGGGCTGGGAGTGCCAGGATGGGGGACAACGGCTTTGAGCTGGGAGAGGAGAGATTGAGACTGGAGATGAGGAAGAAATTGTTGAGAGTGGAGGGGGGAAGACACTGGCACAGGTTGCTTGGGGGAGACTGTGGCTACCTCCTCCCTGGAGGTATTGAAGGCCAGGCTGGATGAGGCCTTGAGCAAGCTGTGCTGGTGGGAGGTGTCCCTGCCCATGGCAGGGGGGTTGAGCTGGGTGAGCTTCCAGGTCCCTCCCAACTGCAGCCATTCTGTGGGTCAGCAGACTCCCATCAGTTTCTCTCCTCAGCCTCCAGTCATGTGCAGTGTTTGCTGCCTTGTCTCAGTTGCTCTTCTGGCTCTCCTTACCACCTCAGCATGGCTGAAACCCTGGCACAAGTTGCTGAGAGGAGCCTGGAGTTCACTCCAACCTCCTGCAGAGCACCAGGTTCCAGCCTGGTGGACGGCAGGGAGCAGGAGCTGACCTTTAATCCCCTGCTGCATCACCCAGAGCTTGCTTGCTAGGAAGCAGGGGATGGTTTACACCTTGCAGGCAGAGACTTTGCTGCTTTGGTAGATGTGTTCTGCCAAATCCTCAGCTCCTTGCAGGGCTAAAATTAAGCCTCCTTCATTGTGCTTTTAATTAACTTTTATTTGCTTGACATTTCTCTTTTATTATTCTCCAGCAGCCTGAGGCTGTTGGCTTTACAGGCACATGGAGACACAGCCAAGTGATAGACTCTCTTCACAGAGGGCTTTGTGCCACCACACCTCCAGCAGTATTTCTTTCCTGAGGAGAGAAAGTGACTCCCTTAAGAACTCACCTCAGTGCCCCTGACACCCTGCAGGGCACAAGCAGGAGGGGAGAAAGCAGTGGACACTAAATCAGGCACTTCATGCTTCTGGTTGAGCTCCTCCAGGAAGGCAGCAGAGCAGCTGGACAATGTTTCTTCTGCTGGAAAGAAAGCCTTTGTGTCCTGAATGTTTTAGAACCTGATTTTAGCCTCCTTCCCTAAAGGACTGAAGCATAAAAACATCTCACAGCTCCTCCACCTGGATACTTCCAGGCTGCTTCTCCCTCCCTTCCCGTTCCTGGCACCTCTGGGAAGGGGCCTGGTGTCTCCATGCTGGGGGTGGTTGTTCTGCTCTCTAGTGCCAGGTGAGTCAAGGAGAGGCAATGGCCTGAAATTGTGCCAGGGGAGGGTGAGGTTGGAGATGAGCAACAATGTCTTTGCTGCCAGAGTGGTCAGGGATTGGCACAGGCTGCCCAGGGAGGTGGTGGAGCCTTCTCCTCCCAGCCTGCACAACCCCAACTCTCTCAGTCTGCCTCCAGAGCAGAGCAGCTCCAGCCCTGTGCTCATCCTCGTTGGCTCAGTGGTTCCCGTGTTTAAAGCAGTAGCTCCTCTCTGCTTCAAGAAGTTGAATCAGGGTGGGCAGGGTGGAGAGGACATTTACTTCCCAGGCAAGGCACTCCTGCTGACCACACTTCCTAGAAGTACATTAGGAGGGGATACAGCTCCCTGAAAGGAGGCTGCAGTGAGGTGGGGGTTGGGCTCTGCTCCTTAGTCTTAGGTGATAGGAGGAGAGGAAGTGGCCTGAAATAGTACCAGGGGAGGGTGAGGTTGGAGATGAGCAAAAATGTCTTTGCTGCCAGAGTGGTCAGGGATTGGCACAGGCTGCCCAGGGAGGTGGTGGAGCCTTCTCCTCCCAGCCTGCACAACCCCAACTCTCAGTCTGCCTCCAGAGCAGAGCAGCTCCAGCCCTCTGCTCATCCTCGTTGGCTCAGTGGTTCCTGTGTGTAAAGCAGTAGCTCCTCTCTGCTTCAAGATGAGGCACTTGGAGCCATGGTTTAGTTGTCAGGAGGTGTTGGGTATTAGGTAATAGGTTGGACTTGATGATCTCTGAGGTCTTTTCCAGCCTGGCTGATTCTCTGATTTGCTAAGATGTTGGATCAGGGTGGGCAGGGGGGAGAGGACATTTGCTTCCCAGGCAAGGCACTCCTGCTGACCACACTTCCTAGAAGTACATTAGCAGGGGAAACCTCACTGCTCCCTACAGCTCCCTGAAAGGAGGCTGCAGTGAGGTGGGGGTTGGGCTCTGCTCCTTAGTCTTAGGTGATAGGAGGAGAGGAAATGGCCTGAAACAGTACCAGGGGAGGGTTAGGTTGGAGATGAGGTGCAAGAGTGGTCAGGGATTGGCACAGGCTGCCCAGGGAGGTGGTGGAGTCCCCATCCCTGGAGGGGTTCCAGAAAGCTGTGGCCATGGCACTTGGGGCCAGGGTTCGGTGGCCATGGTGGTGCTGGGCTGATGGTTGGACTGGGTGACCTTGGAGGCCTTTTCCAAGCCAAACAATTCTATGGTTCTGGTTTGAATGTGGAAAAGCAGCAAAACCAAACCAAACCAAGCCAGACCAACCAACCAAACCTCCAGAGAAGCAGCTCTGTGCTGCTCTCCTCCCTTTGTGTGATCTTTTTTGTGATCTACCACCCTCCTGGTGCAGAACTTGTCCCTGGCACCCAGCCCCAATCTGCTCTTCCCTAATGTCAGACCATTGCCTCTCAGCCTAATGATGTTACCCATTTTAGACACTCACACCCCCGAGGAGCAGAGGAAGAAGAGTTCAGGCAAGATGCTGCACAGCATCAAAAAATGGAATCAAAGAGTGGGCATCACCCAGACAGCAGCTTGCTGGAGGAGACTCCACAGCCTCCCTGGGCAACCTGTTGCAGTGTTCTACCAGCCTCATGGTGCTGGGTGTTCCTGGCACCCAGCCTCAACCTGCTCCTCTCTGATTTCCCAGCCCCAATCTGCTCTTCTCTAATTTCAACCCATTTCCTCTCAGCCTAATAATGTTACCCATTTTAGACACTCACACATCTGAGGAGCAGAGGAAGAGGAGTTTAGGAAAGATGCTGCACAGCATCAAAAAATGGCATCAAGAGTGGGCACTACCCAGACAGCAGCTTGCTGAAGGGCCCTTGTGAGAGTCTAGGCAGAAAAACCTCCCCTTTTACAGTTTCAGATCAGCTCAGCCCACAATGTTCCCTCTCTCCCTCTCAAAGGACTCTTAATTGAGCAAAGAGAGAGAACCTGGCACTGACTGCAGATGAAATCTTTTTTGCCATGCCACAGTTTCTGTGCCCATGGCCTGGCTTCTTTCAAACATGTTTGGAAGCCAGGAGTTAATAGAAGGGAAAAAAAACATCACTTTGCAGTCTGTGGGTAGGGAATGCCCTTCCCAGGATGGGCTGCAGGATATGTGGGGGATGTGGGTATGCAGGATATGTGCAGGGTACATATACTGCTGCTGGGCCAGGAGCTGGCTGGAGGCTGAGCCCAGAGAGTGGTGGTGAATGGTGCCACAGCCAGCTGGCAGCCAGGTGTGCCCCAGGGAGCAGTGCTGGGCCCCAGCCTGTTCAATATCTTTACTGATGATCTGGAGGAGGGGATGGAGTCCATCAGCAGTAAGTTTGCAGATGACAGCAAGCTGGGGACAGGAGTTGATCTGCTGGAGGGTAGAGAGGCTCTGCAGAGGGACCTCAACAGGCTGGACAGATGGGCAGAGTCCAAGGGCAGGAGATTGAACACATCCAAGTGCCAGGTTCTGCACATTGGCCACAGCAACCCCAGGCAGTGCTACAGGCTGGGGTCAGAGTGGCTGAGAGCAGCCAGGCAGAGAGGGACCTGGGGGTACAGGTGGACAGCAGCTGAACAGGAGCCAGCAGTGTGCCCAGGCAGCCAAGAAGGCCAAGGGCATCCTGGCCTGCAGCAGGAGCAGTGTGGCCAGCAGGAGCAGGGAGGTCATTCTGCCCCTGTACACTGCACTGGTTAGGCCACACCTTGAGTCCTGTGTCCAGTTCTGGGCCCCTGAGTTTAGGAAAGATGTTGAGATGCTGGAAGGTGTCCAGAGAAGAGCAAGAAAGCTGGGGAGGGGTCTGGGGCACAGCCCTGTGAGGAGAGGCTGAGGGAGCTGGGGTTGCTTAGCCTGGAGAAGAGGAGGCTCAGGGCAGACCTCATTACTCTCTACAACTACCTGAAGGGAGGTCCCTGCCAACCCTTACCATTCCATGATTCTGTGCAACCCAGAAATCCAGGCCCCTGTAACTACCAAGACATCCCTTGAGTCACTGTCCCTGCACTGGTGCTGAGGGGATCAGGCTGGGAAAGCTCAGAGATGGAGAACCCTGTGGAAAGTGAAGAGTTATACATGCTTAAGGCAGAAATTTCCACCTGCACAGCAGTTTGAGGCTGCTCACCATGAGCTGGGAGCAGGAGTCTCTCCCAGGGCACCATGAATAGAATAGAACAGAACAGAATAGAATAGAATAGAATAGAATAGAATAGAATAGAATAGAATAGAATAGAATAGAATAGAATAGACCAGGTTGGAAGAGACCTTCAAGATCATCGCATCCAACCTATCATCCAACGCCACCTAATCAACTAACCCATGGCACCAAGCACCCTGTCAAGTCTCCTCCTGAACACCTCCAATGATGGTGACTCCACCACCTCCCTGGGCAGCCCATTCCAATGGCCAATCACTCTCCCTCTGTAAAACTTCCTCCTAACCTCCAGCCTAAACCTCCCCTGGCACAGCTGGAGACTGTGTCCTCTTGTTCTGGTGCTGGGTGCCTGGGAGAAGAGACCAACCCCCACCTGGCTACAACCTCCCTTCAGGTAGTTGCAGAGAGCAAGAAGGTCTCCCCTGAGCCTCCTCTTCTCCAGGCTAAGCAACCCCAGCTCCCTCAGCCTCTCCTCACAGGGCTGTGTTCCAAGCCCCTCACCAACTTTGTTGCCCTTCTCTGGACACCTTCCAGCAAGTCAACCTCCTTCCTAAACTGAGGAGCCCAGAACTGGACACAGGACTCAAGGTGTGGCCTAACCAGTGCTGAGCACAGGGCACAATGACCTCCCTGCTCCTGCTGGCCACACTGTTCCTGATGCAGGCCAGGATGCCATTGGCCCTCCTGGCTGCCTGGGCACACTGCAGGCTCATGTTCAGCCTACCATCAACCAGCACCCCCAGGTCCCTCTCTGCCTGGCTGCTCTCAGCCACTCTGACCCCAGCCTGTAGCACTGCCTGGGGTTGCTGTGGCCAATGTGCAGCACCTGGCACTTGGATGTGTTCAATCTCCTGCCCTTGGCCATGCTGTTTAATGGTGTCACCAGAACCTTTTGAGGGCTGTCACCTGTCCCATGACTCACAGGATGACATTTCTGCTCCTGCACCTGGAGAGGTGGTTTTTCACCCAGCTGCCAGCAGCGTGGCCCAAGTGCCTGCCACAGAACCTGGAGCTGTGTGCCTGCAATTCCAATGATTCCTCCTCTTGTGCAGCAGCCTCTAACTGCCAGCATTGATTTTTCCAGGCTTGCAGGGCCAGTGTTAACCAGGATCTCTGAGGGATCTCTGCTGGCTGTTTTTCTTCTCCTTCCCTTTATTTTCCTTCCCTCAACCAGACCTTTGGGAGGCTGCCTCGGCACAGCAATACTTTGTTTGGGTGCCAAAACCTCATCACAGCAGAGTGCAGCCAGAAGGCTTGCATCCCTCTGCCAGAGGAACTCGTTGCTTTTCAGTAGCTCTCAGCCCCCAGCATCCCTCTGGCAGCCAAAGGCAGGAAAGAGCAATCTTATTCCCACCCCAAAGCACTGATTTCTCCCCTCCTGTGACAGCTTCAGCTCCACAAGACCCAGCCCAGCTCACAGGCATTACTCTGGTCCAGGTTTCTCCCCACTGTATCTTCACCCAACCAGCCTCTGATCTGCCTCCCTGGCTCCAAACAGAGGTTTTCACACCAAAAGCAAGGCCAAGGCACAGGGAGAGGAGACCAAGCAGCTCTGGGTCTGAGCCTGCTCCTTGGCACCCTGGCAGGAGGCACGGCTGCCCACGTGCCTGCTGGCTGCCTGCCCTCTTTTAGAGCACTTTAGGCATCCAGAGGCAGAAGAGCCATTTCATTTGCTGCTCCTCTGGAGAGCTCTTGACTTGCTCTCTGAGCAGCACTCATCTCAGAGCTGGCAGGGCAGAGCTCCCTTCCTTTTGGAGCAGTCCGAGGCGGAGGCAGTTTTGGAGGTGACAGATCTTGCTCGTGAGAGCAGTGTCTGCCTGGGCAAGTGCTGCTGTCAGCAGTGGCACAAAGGAAACTGGGGAAAGAAACTTTGGCCTCCTTGGAGAAGGGCCAACAGCAAAGGCTGCACCAGCATGCTGAGCCCCATGGCTCCTCACCAACCCAGGGCTGCATCCCTCTGGCAGGACAACGGAGTTGCTGTGAGGCACAGGGCTGGCATGGCCTAAAGCAAAGCCCACTGAGTGCCAGGGAATCACAGCATGGGTTGGCTTGGAAGGGACACTAAAGATCATCCAGTTCCAACCCCCTGCCATGGGCAGGGATACCTCCCACCAGCACAGCTTGCCCAAGGCCTCATCCAGCCTGGCCTTCAACACCTCCAGAGAGGGGATAGCCACAGCCTCCCTGCACCAGAGCCTCCCCACCCTCACTCTAAGGAATTTCTTCCTCATCTCCAGTCTCAATCTCTCCTCTCCCAGCTCAAAGCCATTGTTCCTCATCCTGTCCCTCCCAGCCCTTGTCACAAGTCCCTCCCCAGCTCTCCTGGAGCCCCTTCAGGTCCTGGAAGGCTGCTCTGAGGTCTCCCTGGAGCCTTCTCTTCTCCAGGCTGAACAGCTCCAGCTCTCCCAGCCTGTCCCACCGGTTCTTCCCCTCTCAGCAACAAAGCAAATCCTTTGCCTTTCTCTTCTGCTCTTTTTTCCCCCCTTTTGCCATTTCTTTCCTTGTTTTCTGTTACCAGCAAGGAAGCAAAACCCTCACAGCAGTGCCTCAGGTCAGAGGGTTTTCACCCCTTGCCTGTGGAGCCTTTCCAGTCCTGCTGATTGCTCAGACCCCCTGGGGAATGGTTAGGCTGCAGAGCTCCTCTGAAGCTCTTCTCTCAGGGAGAAGAATCACCCAGGGTAGCACAGCACTCTCTGTGCTTCTGCTGCACTTCCTTTCCTGCTTGGAGATGTGCAGTGCCCTGCTCCACATCCCTCTCATGCCTTTGCCAGGGGCTGGGAGTCCAGCAGAGCAACCTTGCTGGTGGGAAAGGGCAGGATGCAAGAAATAGACAGAATTGTAGATTATTCCAGGAAGGATCTGGAGGTGCTGGAAGGTGTCCAGAGAAGGGCCATGAGGAGGAGCAGAGGGCTGGAGCTGCTCTGCTATGAGGACAGACTGAGGGAGTTGGGGTTGTGCAGTCTGGAGAGGAGAAGGCTCCCAGGAGACCTCATTGTGGCCTTCCAGTATCTGCAGGGGGCTCCAAGAAAGCTGGGGAGGGACTTTTGAGGGTGTCAGGGAGGGATAGGAATGGGGGGGATGGAGCAAATCTAGAAATAGGGAGATTGAGATTGGATGTGAGGAAGAAGTTGTTCCCCATGAGGGTGGTGAGAGCCTGGCTGTAGTGATTTAAGCCTTAACTGGGAGTTAAGAGCTCAGATGGGGGCAAGGCTGAGAATCTCTCCGCCGCTGCCCCCTCCTCCCTCCCAACAGAGAGGGGAAAAAGGGAAGGAGCAAATCCACCAAGCAATAGTTTGGAGTTGGCCTGGAAGTAGAGAGGGAAAGAGTTGTCTTTAAACAATATATATATATGTATGTATGACAATACCAGGTAAGCTTCACAAGGGCATGAACAAGGATGGATGGGAGTGGGGGAAAGCAAGAATACAAAACCAGCCTCTCTCTGAGGAGGCACAGAGGCAGCAGCAAGAAGGATCAGGCCCAACCATGTGGCAGAGGAGCAGGAAAGCAGCCACAGCAGCTCTGGTCCAGGAGAGGCAGGAGCCAAAAAGGAGAGCTAATGACTCCAATGCCCTCCTGCTGGGCAGGGAGGGGGGAGTGGAACAGACTCAGTTTCCCAGGGGGAAAACACCCTGCAGGGAGGGCAAAGCAACTCACAAGCCCTTCCCCTGCTTTGTTTCTTTTCAGAATGGGTCTTAACCCACCACACTGGCACAGGTTGCCCAGGGAGGTGGTGGAAGCCTCCTGCCTGGAGCTGTTGGCAGCCAGGCTGGATGTGGCTGTGAGCAACCTGCTGTAGGTGTGAGGTGTCCCTGGCCATGGCAGGGGCTTGGAACTGGCTGAGCCTTGAGCTCCCTTCCAACCCTGACAAGTCTGTGGTTCTATGATTATTAAATTAAATGGGATAATAACATATATACACACACACAGAGTTATCCATTTCCCTCCTTATGTCACATCATTCTTACTTAAGGGTGTCCTTGCTCACTGCAGAGGGGTTGGACTAGATGACCTTCAAGAGGTCCCTTCCAACCCAGACTATTCTATGATGTGTTGGAGAAAAGCAGAGACCAAAGCATGCAAACTGCTGGGTGTGTGGCACTGGTGACAGCAGAAGGGGCAAGGAGAGAAGCAATGCCAACAGTGCCGTGGATGCTAGCAAGTAAAAAACTTGGATTCTCTCTACAGCTCCCCGAAAGGAGGTTGCAGTCAGGTGGGGCTTGGGCTCTCCTCCCTAGTCTCAGGTGATAGGAGGAGAGAAAATGGCCTGAAATGGTGCCAGGGGAGGGTGAGGGTAGGAGATGAGGAAAATGTCTTTGCTGCAAGAGTGGTCAGGGATTGGCAGAGGCTGCCCAGGGAGGTGGTGGGAGTCCCCATCCCTGGAGGGGTTCAAGACCCCTGTGGCCATGTGCACTTAGAATCATAGAATCAGTAAGGTTGGAAAAGACCTCAGAGATCATCAAGTCCAAGCTGTCACCCAACACCTCCTGGCAACAAGTGCCACATCCAATCCCTTGAACACCTCCAGGGATGGGGACTCTCCACCACCTCCCTGGGCAGCACATCCCAATGGCCAATCTCTCTTGCTGGGAAGAACTTTCTCCTCACCTCCAGCCTAAACCTCCCCTGGCACAGCTTGAGACTGTGTCCTCGTGTTCTGGTGCTGCTTGCCTGGGAGAAGAGACCAACCTCTGCCTGGCTACAACCTCCCTTCAGGGAGTTGGAGAGAGCAAGAAGGTCTCCCCTGAGCCTCCTCTTCTCCAGGCTAAGCAACCCCAGCTCCCTCAGCCTCTCCTCACAGGGCTGTGCTCCAGACCCCTCCCCAGCTTTCTTGCCCTTCTCTGGACACCTTCCAGCATCTCAACATCTTTCCTAACCTGAGGAGCCCAGAATTGGACACAGGACTCAAGGTGTGGCCTAAGCAGTGCTGAGCACAGGGCACAATGACCTCCCTGCTCCTGCTGGCCACACTCTTCCTGATGCAGGCCAGGATGCCCTTGGCCTTCTTGGGCACATTGCTGGCTCATGTTCAGCTAGCTGTCAATCAGTGCCCCCAGGTGCCTTCCTGTTTGGCCATGGGGCCATGGTGGGGTTGGGTTGCTGGACTGGATGACCTTGAAGAGCTTTTTCCAACCCAAAGGATCTGATGATTCTCTGAAGCACAGCAGGTTCCTCCACTGGGCTCCCAGGACCCCCAGACCACACAGCCACAGCAGCCTCTCTCTGCAGAGCAGGGGCCAGCACTGCAGCTTTCAGACAGATTCTGAGCAAGCTGCTGCAGCTATTTACCACTAGAAACAATGCAAAGAGCTTTTTAATCAACATCACCACCTGGGCATCGAGCAGGGCAGGAAAGGAAAAGGCAAAGGAGCCCTGCAGAGCAGACATTAATGCCCCAAAGGGCATGGCCCCAGGAGCAGCCAGACCACAGCATATCAGAGGCTGGCAGGGACCTCAATAGATCACCAAGTCCAACCCCCTGCCACATCAGGATCACATAGGTTAGTCTGCACAGGAATTCATCCAGGAGGGTTTGGAGAGCCTCCAGAGCAGGAGACTCCACAGCCTCCCTGGGCAGCCTGCTCCAGGGCTCTGTTACCTTCACTGTAAAGAAGTTTTGCCTCACGCTGAGGTGCAACCTTCTATGTTCAAGCTTGTACCTCTTGTTTCTTGTCTCATTACTGCAGACCACCCAAAAGAGCTTGGCCCCCTCCTCTTGGCCCCTTGCTCTGGCCAGAGACTCCCTGGCTAAGCAGCTCAGTGCCAGTTTTCTTAGCTTGCTTTATTTGCTGTGCTCGTGACAGAGCTCTCTGAAGGACAGAAGGTGGTGGGAGAACAGGGAGGAGTTTGGCTCTGGCAGCACAGTGCTGTTCAGCAGCCCCATCCTGTTCCTTCCTCAAGTTCTTTCCTACCCCTTCCTCACTTGACAGCTTCTGCCTGTCACCAGTTTCAGCAGGTAAAAGAGGCCAGATCCTCCCTCCCCCTCTCCAAGAGCCTGACACCTAGAAACCTGCGTCAGATGAGCCTCCCCCACGTCACATCCAGGCCTGCTCTGGGCTGTGCTGCAGCAGAGCCTTGCCAGTGGCACTGTTTGCCCTCAGAGTTTTGTCAGGATGCATTTGCAGGGGGAAAAAAAAGGAAAAAGCAAAGGAAAGAAAGGTGTCAGGCCTCAGGAAAGCACTAAAACTGCTTCAGTCACTGAGGCTCACCCCTCCACTTTTTCAAGGCTAATAGCTGTGAGAGCTGAAGCAAGCTGCAAGGGGGCCTGACTCCCCAAGCCCAGCAGTGAAAGCCTGCTTCCCTGTTCCACAGGGATTTGGAGACCACACTCAGCTGAACTGTCAAAAAGCCCAAGCAAACAGCACAGCCAAACCATGCTTTAAGAGCTTTCCTTCTCCCTCTGAATCACAGAACTGTCAGGGTTGGAAGGGAGCTCAAGGATCAGCCAGTCCCAACCCCCCTGCCATGAGATTTTCTACCTGCCTTGAAGCAAATCCCTCTTAAAACCCCAACATGAACAGAGTGTGGCTGGGATGGGATGGGATGGGATAGAACAGAACAGAACAGAACAGAACAGAACAGAACAGAATAGAATAGAATAGAATAGAATAGAATAGAATAGAATAGAATAGAATAGAATAGAATAGCCCAGGTTGGAAAAGGCCTTCAAGATCATTGTGTCCAACCTATCATCCAACACCACCTAATCAACTAACCCATGGCACCAAGCACCCCGTCAAGTCTCCTCCTGAACACCTCCAGGGATTGGGGACTCCACCACCTCCCTGGGCAGCACATCCC